>NW_017672078.1:211762-215604 GCF_001879085.1 Nicotiana attenuata
TTGTTATTGGCTTTGTTATGTGTAAGCACGAGTCCCGGAAGGGGTTTATGGTGGCTTGGACCACTACTTAGAGATTTGCATATTCTATGGTTTTGAGAATTCGCCTGTGTGTTGCTATGTTCCTCCTGAAGTGAGTTCAGTGAAAAGCTTTTATGTGACGAAGTGTTAACCTATTAATGGTTCCGAAGCTATGATAAAAAACGAGTTCCATCATATATTGGCATGTTAAGTGCAGTGAGTGGTATGGAATTTGCAGTGAAGAGCAAGGTAGCAGTTCGGTGTTGACAAGGATGTCACAAGCTCGGATGAGCGGGAAAGGAGTTTCGACGTTCAAGGTAGGCAGGTATTGCCTTCAGCGTCACCTGAGATCGGTGTTTTGTGAAAAGGGCTTTGCATCCTGGTTAATGATTCTTGATCGCTTTTCGGCGTTAGTGCGGCCGGTGGTTTGGAGGTAAGACCCAGTTATTTGTTATGGTAGGTTGTGGTAGTGTGTCCCACCGGAAGATTATACAAATGTGGCATGTAGTCACTTGATTGATTAAAGATTTAAACCGAGTATGAAGGTTGTAGTGATTTCGTTAAATTGAGAATTGATGCCTGGAGGGCACTCTGATTCTGAGTTGTGATTGTGGATGAGTACTCCGGTTATGACGGTTGTTCTTGTGTGTTATAAGAAGGGGGAAGTTAGTATGGACCTTTGAAAGGTTATTGGCCTAGTTTGATACGATCAGGATCGACTTGAGATTGGTGGATGGATTTAAGCGTGAATATGGGCCCTACGTCAGGCCAGTTGTGTTCATTTCAGCAAGCGTTCCTTATGGAAGAGTAGTAGGGGTGTTATTTATCATCAGCTATTTCCTGCAATGATATATACATTACGCCGTATGAGTTTTGAGATGGCTTGGTAAATTTCTTATGTGTTGAGATTCCGCATAGCGACAATGTTATATTAGCAGGATGGCTCTTGAGATTTGGATCGGGTATCGCACCTCAGTTGTGCTTGAATCCCGTAGCCTATAGCGCTATCTGTTCCCTCAGGGATGGTATTATGCACCTAGCGTGTTTCTGATCGATATTTGGAATTTTGTTTTAGCGAGCAATTTAGCTCGACGTATATCTCCTTATGTGAGTTCGATGTGTGGATCGGGTGGCACACCGCCATGGGTATGTTGTTTGGATCGGGTTGCGAGCCGCAACAGTGTGATGTTCGGTACAGTTCCTCATATTTGTTTTTATGTGTTCTGTTTCCTATTTTCCGAGGAAAGCTCATATTGGCTGTGCGCCCGCGTCGCATGTATGATTCGCGAGCGGGGTAATTGAAATTCCTTTTCAAGGTTCATTTTCCTTTTTGTACCGCATTCTAATTGGTAGCCTATTGGCACATTGTGGCATCATATGAGACATTTGGTCATTTTGGGGTGGCTTATTGCCTGAGTAGTTCGTACTGGGTGAGTCGAGATTGTTGGATTTAGGATCAGTGCAATCTGATTACGTGAAATGTATTAAGGAGCTAAGATCATTATTTGGTTCAGAATGAGGTAATGTTTCTTGTTAGAAGTATAGACTCAATGATTGGTTGACTCGGCAGTTGATTATGAATTTCTGCAAATCTCTTCCGTTGTGGCGGCATTATAAGAGTTAGAGTAAGACTTGTGTATGTCATGGGGTGCCATGGGAGCATCAGATTCCTGGAATTTCGACTAAGTTGATCAGAAAGTGTTATTGTGGTCCGGTGATTAAAGTGATGCTAGGTGTGAATTCAGCAAAGTTATGCAGCCATGTTTGGGTACAGCGTGTAGGGATTGATGTAATGATCTTTGTTGGAAACAGGTCGGGCATAGAATTTCGGATGTTGGAATTGGGCTTTAAGGCGTATCTGCTTGAATAAAAGAGAATGTCTTTAGAATTGATCGAGCTAATGTGCTCAATTGAGTTGTGGTAGCACGGGAAGGTGCATCAGAAGTTAACCAATGATTTCAGACTACTTTAGTGTAGTTCTCAGCACGTTCGAGGACGAACGTATGTTTAAGTGGGAGAGAATGTAACGACCCGACCGGTCGTTTTGAGCTCTAGCGCATTGTTCAGAAGTCTGAGGCCATGAACAGCTTCATTTCAGGCATTATGACTTGTACGCGTGGTCCGGATTGAATCTCGGGAAGTCCATAGTTGATTAGGAAAGAGAATTCTCATTTCGGAAGATTAAAGTTGAAGAATGAACTAGGATTAGAATTTTGAGTAAACGACCTCGGAATAGGGATCTGAAGGTTCCAGCAGGTTCATATGATGATTTAGGAATTGGGCGTATGCCCGGATCGGATTTTGGATGACCCGGGAGCGTTTTGGCGCCTATTGTGAAAAGTAGCATTTTGAAAGAAATTTCATTAGTTTGGGTTGAAGTGCATTTCAGTGATATCGATGTCCGTTTGGGATTCCGAGTCTGGGAGCAGCTCCATATGGTGATTTTGGAGTTGGGAGTGCGATCGGAAGTGAATTCGGAGGTCCGTAGGTCATTTTGGAGCCATTTGGCTAAAGATAGAAATTGGAAGGTTTTGAGAAGTGGACTTTTTGATATCGGGGTCGGAATCCGATTCCAAAAGTTGGAGTAGGTCTGTAATATCGAATATGACTTGTGTGCAAAATTTGAGGTCAATCGGACGTGATTTGATAGGTTTAAGCATCGAAAGTAGAAGTTGGAAGTTCTAAAGTTCATAAAGCTTGGATTGGGGGTTGATTCATAATTTTAGCGTTGTTTGATGTGATCTGAGGCCTCGAGCATGTCCGTAATGTGTTTTGGGACTGGTTGGTGTGATTGGTCGGGGTCCCGGGGTCCTCGGGTGTGTTTCGGGTTGTATCGCGCTCTTATTTGATATTTCAACGTCGTTTCTTTGGACATAAAGGGGTATCATATTAAACAAATGAGCTCCAAATTTAGTTTTTATTGAACCATTAGATGCGTATCGTAATTACGGAGCCATGGCAAAAAGAATCAACGAATTCGGACATCGTATGAGGAAGTTATGCTCATTTTTGTGTCGGGAAAACTGCTGCTTCTGGTATGGTCGCAATTGCGAACATAACCATCGCAATTGCGATGCCCAGTTTGCAATTGCGAACTTTTTGTCGCAAATGCGACCCTTTCCAGCCCTTCTTTGCTCGCAATTGCGAAGGCCTTCTTCACTTTTGCGAGGGTTCGCAATTGCGAGCCCTGTATCGCAAATGCGACATCCGCGACTTGATTTTAGCTGTGTAACTCGAGTTTTTGCTTCATTTTATCATATTTTGATCCCTAGGTCCGAGAATGAGCGATTTTGAGAGTGGATTTTTGTATCAAATCATTGTGTAAGTTCCTCTAACTAATTTTCAAATTATATTTTGTGATTATACCTTAGATTTAACATCAAAATTCATGAGAATCTAAAGGAAAATTTGGGGTTTTAAAGAAAAACCTAGAATTTGAGATTTTTGGATTTTGACGACGATTTTGGGCATGGAATTGAGAATAAATTATATATTTGAGTTCGTAAGGTCAAGGGTAAACTTTATCTTCGGAAAATTTCAGATTCCGGGCACGTGGGCCCGAGGGCGTTTTTGTCAACTTTTCGATCGGGGTTAGGAATTGTATAAATTGGATTATAATGAGTACCTTAGCATATATTAATGGATTTACATAATTATTGGCTAGTTTTGGGGCGTTGTGCATCGATTCGAGTCTTCGGAAGGGCGTGGAATGTCAGTTATGGACCTTCGGAGTGAGGTGAGTCTCCTTTCTAACCTTGTAAGAGTGAATTGTCCCCATAGGTGAAATAATTGATTATGTGCTCCTATTTGTGGGGGCTACGTAC
>NW_017672078.1:217431-220927 GCF_001879085.1 Nicotiana attenuata
TAATGGCTTCAAGCTAAGTGGGAGAGTCCCACCGCTTATGATTGGGTTGCACGGTTAGCTACTTGCGAGGTTTTTGGTTATTAGCATATTGCTAAGCTATTTCAGCTACGGAAAAGAACATAAGTGGTGAATTAAGCAAAGGGATTATTAGAGGTGGGCCATCGTTGGCCTTATTGGCCCATGTCCAGACTTGGGGAAGGATTCAAGATTGTGTTTGTAAAGATGCGGGTTCCAAGAGAAGGGATTCTGCCAGGTGCATCACCAATGAGGTATTCATGTGCTAGAAGATTTATGGAATTGATTATATTCGGGACCAAGTCAGAGTGGGCGGCTCTTAGTAACGGTTCTGATGGGTTCAAAAAAAAGATAAAGTATGATGCCTAATGATTTCGAGCCTATAGATACGGTTTAGAATGGAGCTTGATAACGACCTATGAGAAGAGGCACAGAGTGTTCTATGGTGCTTTGACTTGCAGTGTAGAACTTGAGAGGAAAATGGGAAGAGATTTCGGATTCGTAATAGGATTAGCAGAATAGTCATGCCAGTTGAGGGTGCGAATATGCGCGCAAGGAAGGTATGAATTGGTTCGTGGGATTTGAGACAGCATGGTCTCGCGATTCAGGGTCACTCGGGATGAGTGCGGATGGAGTATGATAAGTGACGAATGAAGTTAGTATTATCTCTAAGGCAATCAAGGATAAATTGGGAGAAGGTAGATTGATTGGCCATAGTTGAATTTGGCATATTGGTGATTAGCGATCAGTTTCCTCAGCGTGATCGAGTTATGCAAGTGAGTTGCGATGGTACGTATGAGGCTTGTCAGCTGCCGTAATTGATATTATTCAGAAGCATTCTTATGTTATGGCTTGTTATGTATAAGCAGATCCCGGAAGGGTTATGGTGGCTTGAACCACTACTTAGAGATTTGCATATTCTATGGTTTTGAGAATTCGCCTGTGTGTTGCTATGTTCTTCCTGAAGTGAGTTCAGTGAAAAGCTTTTATGTGACGAAGTGTTAACCTATTAGTGGTTCCGAAGCAATGATGAAAAACGAGTTCCATCATATATTGGCATGTTAAGTGCAGTGAGTGGTATGGAATTTGCATTGAAGAGTAAGGTAGCAGTTCGGTGTTGACAAGGATGTCACAAGCTAGGATGAGCGGGAAAGGAGTTTCGACGTTTAAGGTAGGCTGGTATTGCCTTCAGCGTCACCTGAGATCGGTGTTTTGTGAAAAGGGCTTTGCATCCTGGTTAATGATTCTTGATCGCTTTTCGGCGTTAGTGCCGACCGGTGGTTTAGGAGGTAAGACCCTAGTTATTTGTTATGGTAGGTTGTGGGAGTGTGTCCCACATGAAGATTGTACAATGTGGCATGTAGTCACTTGATTGATTAAAAGATTTAAACCGAGTATGAAGGTTGTAGTGATTACGTTAAATTGAGAATTGATGCCTGGAGGGCTCTCTGATTCTGAGTTGTGATTGTGGATGAGTACTCCGGTTATGACGGTTGTTCTTGTGTGTTATAAGAAAGGGGAAGTTAGTATGGACCTTTGAAAGGTTATTGGCCTATTTTGATACGATCAGGATCGACTTGAGGTCGGTGGATGGATTTAAGCGTGAATATGGGCCCTATGTCAGGCAAGTTGTGTTCATTTCAGCAAGCGTTCCTTATGGAAGAGCAGTAGGGGTGTTATTTATCATCAGCTATTTCGTGCAATGATATATAAATTACGCCGTATGAGTTGTGAGACGGCTTGGTAAATTTCTTATGTGTTGAGATTCCGCGTAGCGACAATGTTATATTAGCAGGATGGCTCTTGAGATTTGGATCGGGTATCGCACCTCAGTTGTGCTTGAATCCCGTAGCCTATAGCGCTATCTGTTCCCTCAGGGATGGTATTATGCACCTAGCGTGTTCCTGATCGATATTTGGAATTTTGTTTTAGCGAGCAATTTAGCTCGACGTATATCTCCTTATGTGAGTTCGATGTGTGGATCGGGTGGCACACCGCCATGGGTATGTTGTTTGGATCGGGTTGCGGGCCGCAACAGTGTGATGTTCGGTACAGTTCCTCATATTTGGAATTTTGTTTTAGCGAGCAATTTAGCTCGGCGTATATCTCCTTATGTGAGTTCGATGTGTGGATCGGGTGGCACACCGCCATGGGTATGTTGTTTGGATCGGGTTGCGGGCTGCAACAGTGTGATGTTCGGTACAGTTCCTCATATTTGTTTTTATGTGTTCTGTTTCCTATTTTCCGAGTAAAGCTCATATTGGCTGTGCGCCCGCGTCGCATGTATGATTCGCGAGCGGGGTAATTGAAATTCCTTTTCAAGGTTCATTTTCCTTTTTGTACCGCATTCTAATTGGTAGCCTATCGGCACATTGTGGCATCATATGAGACTTTTGGTCATGTCGGGGTGGCTTATTGCCTGAGTAGTTCGTACTGGGTGAGTCGAGATTGTTGGATTTAGGATCAGTGCAATCTGATTACGAGAAATATATTAAGGAGCAAAGATCATTATTTGGTTCAGAATGAGGTAATGTTTCTTGTTAGAAGTATAGACTCAATGATTGGTGGACTCGGCAGTTGATTATGAATTTCTGCAAATCTCTTCCGTTGTGGCGGCATTATAAGAGTTAGAGTAAGACCTGTGTATGTCATGGGGTGATGGGAGCATCAGATTCGTGGAATTTCGACTAAGTTAAGCAGAAAGTTTTATTGTGGTCCGATGATTAAAGTGATGCTAGGTGTGAATTCAGCAAAGTTATGCAGCCATGTTTGGGTACAGCGTACAGGGATTGATGTGATGATCTTTGTTGGAAACAGGTCGGGCATAGAATTTCGGATGTTGGAATTGGGCTTTAAGGCGTATCTGCTTGAATAAAAGAGAATGTCTTCAGAATTGATCGAGCTAATGTGCTCAACTGAGTTGTGGTAGCACGGGAAGGTGCATGAGAAGTTAACCAATGATTTCAGACTACTTTAGTGTAGTTCTCAGCACGTTCGAGGACGAACGTATGTTTAAGTAGTAGAGAATGTAACGACCCGACCGGTCGTTCTGAGCTCTAGCGCATTGTTCAGAAGTCTGAGGCCATGAACAACTTCATTTCAGGCATTATGACTTGTACGCGTGGTCCGGATTGAATTTCGGGAAGTCCATAGTTGATTTGGAAAGAGAATTCTCATTTCGGAAGATTAAAGTTGAAAGAATGAACTAAGATTGGAATTTTGAGTAAACGACCTCGGAATAGGGATCTGAAGGTTCCAGCAGGTTCATATGATGATTTAGGAATTGGGCGTATGCCCGGATCGGATTTTGGATGACCCGGGAGCGTTTTGGCGCCTATTGTGAAAAGTAGCATTTTGAAAGAAATTTCATTAGTTTGGGTTGAAGTGCATTTCAGTGATATCGATGTCCGTTTGGGATTCCGAGTCTGGGAGCAGCTCCATATGGTGATTTTGGAGTTGGGAGTGCGATCGGAAGTGAATT
>NW_017672079.1:0-15078 GCF_001879085.1 Nicotiana attenuata
TGATCTCTAGGTGGATACTATGGTTTTGATTCTCGAAATCCCCACAGACGACGCCAAATTGTTTGGGTCAAAAGTTAACGATATACTTTGTAAGCTAAAAAACAATCAAAAGTAGGAAAAGGGGTAAATCGTAATCAAATATAATAATCCTAGAGATGCAAAGATGATAATATTATTGTAGATCTAGTATTGCAAAGTGATAATATGAACTCAATAAGATATGTTCGTTTGAAGTAGAGATAGAGAGAGAAAGCCAGAAAATGAGAGAGTTGTATTAGATCAGATGCCCCTTTTACAATGTGAGGGTCTCCTTTATATAATAAGAGACCCTCCTCGAAAGAATCAAAAAGTTACAAAGACAGGTAACGTCTCCCTAATGAAGACACTGAGTCCTAAACGATGTCGCTTTTGTCCCCACGGCCGAGTCGTACCCGCTACGTCAGTCGGCGTACACTCACTGGGCGTACCCACTGGCGTAGAGATGCCGAGGGTCAAATTTGACCCTATACATTAGTTTTGGAAACATAGAACTATGTTTGAAAGATACTTATTTGGTTACTTATTATATGTTAACTTTAAAAACAAAATATTTGTATAAAAATAACTATTGAAGTCTACGTATTAACCTAACAAAAACTAAAAATNAAAAAGTAAATTATTCTTTCACCAATAATTTATGTTAAAATGTTATATAAAGATTTAAGATTCTATCTAATATTTAGAATTTTAGGTTTAACTATTTAAATTTTAGTATAATTTTAATAGAATGTGATTTAAGAATCATTATCTGCATTAAAGTTTTTGAAAAACGAGTATAATCTATCTACGATGTTTATTATCTATACTATTGTAAAAGTATAAAATTCTAACATGAATGTTGATCAACTTTTTTCACTCTTCCTAAGTGCTTTTTATGTTGGATAAATTATAGATATAATTAATAATTTATATTTTTTGCAGTACAAACATTAGAATTTTGAGGACTTTTATAGGGCAAAGCTTCTTCCTTTATTGAGTTAGTTGAATAGGATTGTCAAATCATCATTTTCATGATTTATATTTTTTTTTGGTTTACTTTTCTTATGTAAATCGAACACTAATTATAAAATAATATTAATGTAAAAAATTATACTTTATGAGATGAAATACACGCGCAACGCGCGTACTCGAAGACTAGTACATACAAAAAAGCTTACCATGTATTTTCCGGAGATGAAATATCAATTGACAACCCTTATCTAAGCTAGTGTTTGGCCATAAGTTTTTCAATTTGTTTTGAAAAACTAATTTGGGTAAAGTTTGGTTTAAAGATAAAAATATATTTCGACATACGTTTTTAAAATATATTTTCCAAATTTATTTTGGAAAAATATATATATATATATATATATATATATATATATATATATATATATTTGTAAAGATTTTGGTCCAAAACTAGCTCAATAACTGATTTTGAGATTTGAAATTTTGCCAAAATATTAAGGCCCCGTTTGGCCATGAGTTTTGCCAAAATAAATTTGGGATTTATTTTCAAAACTCATGTTTGGCCATAAATTTTGCCCATATTTTGGCCAAATCCCAAATCTCAAATCTCAAATACCAAAATCAGCTATTGAATTAATTTTGGGCCAAAATCCTAAAATTTGGGAATTATATACATGTTTTTTCAAAATAAAGTTAAAAAATATGTTTTGAAAATGTATGTCCAAACACATTTTCATTTTTACACCAAATTTCACCCAAATCAAATTTTTCAAAATAAATTTGGGATGTATAACCAAACGCTAGCTAAGAAAATCTACGATCAAACGGCTCCTGAAGTGCTGTAAGCAAAATTTTGCAATAACTGTGGTAACTTTATAGAAAAGACAAACAACTAAAAGCAATGCTGGTCAAATGAAAGCAAAGGTGTGAAAAGGTACGTGGAAAAGTGTGATTGGTCCAAAAGAGCGCTCTTCTCGGGTATTCTGTGACTGCCTCTGCCTTCCTTACCGCTTGCCAGCTCTCTCCTGCCTTTCCTTTATCTTCCTTTTCCTTCCAATCCATTTTTTTTTATACTATTATAGTAGGTTAATTATTAGCTTATGAAATTATCAATTAAGACTTATCATAAGAAATTGATTTGTAATTACTTTACAAATAATTTAATTGTGTAAATATATTTTATCTAGTGTTTCATAAAACTTAAAAAAAGTTGTGTGGCTCTTTTGCTTAGGCACCTCATCTTTCAAGCAGAGGTCGTGTGTTCGAAGCTTGAAAACGTCAGCAACGTCAAAATTATCTCTGTGTAACTTATATGTTACGAATTCGAGCAATGAAAGTAACCACTAATATTTATGTTAGCATAATCTGTCTACATCACACCGAGTTATCTTTTTGACTTAAAATTTAAACTCATATTGTTCTTATTATGGATTTACCCTGTGTAATTACACTTACTAACTAAGATAAACTATTTCTTCACCTTTATTATGTCCAAAAATTTGCAATATAATCTTCACCTTTATATATCTCATTCCGAACCACCCCACCTACACCCTATGTGTCTACACCATCTATAGGAATTTAGATATACACAATTATGTATGTAAAGCTCAAGAGAGACACACATAGAACTCCACAATCCACGTCCGAGACCATTTAGGGGTCGTTCCGGGGAAAACAAGTTATCCCAAGATTAATTATTCTGAAATTGGTTATCCCACTCGTCCATAAGAATAAAAATAATATTATAATTCCTGAATACCTAATGCCGCAATTAGTTATACCGTAATTTTATCTCAACCAAACGTAAAATAAATTCATATAAAATTTAATCTCGAAATTAATTATCTCTTGTCCCTAATACGAAACGAAGTGTGGCGCCATCCTTCTTAAGTTATTTAGCCTCCTGTTCCATCTGGACAAAGCTTGCCTGCTTGGTCGTGGTACTATTACTACAAACCCCACAGTCCTACACATCTACTCTTTCAACCCTATATTACCATATTATTATACTTTTTTACAATACCAATTTTCTCATGTTTTTATACACTATATGTAATTATTTATTTATCATCCACCTTGCCTCGATCTTATAAAACTCCAGATTTGAATCAGAAACTCTCCTCATTCTTTCCCAAACACCCCTACCCCCACCCCCTACCTCACCACCCCATCACCCCACCACCCCTACCCTACCTCTCTTTTCTCGAGTCTCTAACTATATGTACACAACTTCCCCACTTCTCAATCTTCCACTTTTCAAAACCACATAACAAATCCCACTCCCCCAACTCCATAATCTCTTTGGCTATATATTAAAAGTTGAAATCTCTTCAACTACTCAAACCCCTTTTCAAAATCTCAACTTTTTTTTTCATTTTCAACATATATATCACTGATTAGGAATTGATTTTTTTTTTTCTCTCGTAATGGCACAGAAGCATTTGCATGAGCTTTTGAAAGAAGATCAAGAACCATTTCAACTTAAAAATTACATTGCTGATAGACGTTGTCAACTCAAAAGAGAAACTTCATTACAAACATACAAAAAACCAAGAACCAAAATTATTACAGAAACAACCTCAACTTCAACTTCAACTTCTACATTATGTAAACATGCTTGTTTTTTCTCTTTTCAAGATTCTCCTGATGTTAGAAAATCACCTCTCAACAATTTCCCATCACCTATAACAAATTGCAAAAATAGCCCAAAAAGAAAAGTCTTTCTTCATATCCCTACTACAACTTCTTCTTTACTTCTTGAAGCTGCAATTAGGATCCAAAAACAACAAAATTCCAAGCCCAAAGCACAAATTAACAAAGTGGGGTTTGGTTTATTTGGGTCAATTTTGAAGAAACTCAAGAACAGGAGCAGAAACAAGAAGAGAGAAATCAAGAATGAGGAGGAAATTGGTGTACAAGTGAAAAGTGGCTATTTTTGTAATAATAGTAGGCTAAGTAGTGCTGGTTGGTCAGAAAGTAATGAAGAAAAATCAATGGATTTTGAGACTTCAAGTAGTTGTAGGTCTGATAATGAGGAGGAAATTGAGGAGGTTGAATGTGAAAATAAATATTGTTCAAGTCCTATAAGTCCTTTTAGATTTTCTCTTCAGAAATGTCCGTCCACCGGTCGCCGGACGCCGGAGTTCTCATCGCCGGCAGCATCTCCGACTCGTCACAAGAAAGAGGTTTGTCATTTGTCTTTCTATTTTGTCACTTACTATAGGTAAATTTTTGGACAAAATAAAAAGTTGGTCATTCCACCGAATCTAATTGCATTTTCTAGCCAAATAATGTATAAAATATGTATATTTTTTTGTGTATAATACACATATGTATAACTTTTTTTATATATTATTCGTTAATATTTTTTCAGAGCGTGTAAAAATATATATTTACTCAAATTTTTGTTATAAACATTAGCACGTCACTCTCTAAAAATGATAATTAATTGACTAAATTATACTGATAGTAAAAAAAATCCCTCTATCCTTACGAAGTAGAGGTAAGATATGTGGACACTTTACCCTCTCCAAATCTTATTTTTTGAGATTTTACTGAATTTGTGGTTGTATACTGATAGTAATTTTTTTTTTTTTAATCATTTCATTTCGATATAAGGAACTTTTAATAAAAATTTACATGTCATATATAGGAGTTAAGAAAAAAAATTGTTAAACAATATACATTGTGAGTTTGTGTATGTTAAATGTATGTTTAAATATATCATAATTTATAATAATAAAAAATAAGTTATGTTATGTATACTAGGTGTACGTAATTTTTTCACCATCAGTATATTTTCACTTGACCTATTTTAGCAAGTTATTTATCTTATTTTTAATATTATAAATTTCACATTTAAGGTCAATTTACTTCTGGATATATTTTAGCTGACTTCAACGTGTTATATAACTTAAACACGTAAAAATTATGTTATTTCAGTAAAAAATTCTTAGCCAGCATAAATAGAATGAGTCAACTCGTGGTGACTCAAATAACTAAGTTTGACCTGGTTTTTACCTGTCGGCAAAAGGATCTCGTTGGTCTGATTCTGTGGCCGGAATGTCGACGTTAAATGACAAAATTACCCATCAAAATTTTGGCGTTTTAATAATCAAACAATATTTTATGGGAGAAATTTGTCATTTACCTAAATGGCTGGAGATTTCTATTTGTTTGATAATTGTACCTTTTTTATCACGCTTCTGCCACCAAAATCTTTTTTTAATTGACCTTGTCTAAATAAAACAAGATGACACTATTATCCACAGGACGACAAACCACAATTTTTTTCTTTTTCTCATTTGGCCCCGAATTTATAATATTCTTTTTGGTCGTTTGGTTGGAAAATAAGTTATCCCATAATTAATTATTTTGAGATTAGTTATTCTGGGATTAATTATTTCACTCTTTCATAGGGATAAAAAATACTACTACGATTTTATCCCAACTAAACATGGAATAAACTCATCTCAAATTTAGTTTCGGGATTAATTATTCGTTATCCCTCGTACCAAATGAGGCCTTAAGATCTTACATGAGAGGCCAGACCGGGATTTAAAGTTTATGGGTTTTGAATTTGGTATTGAATTCATAAGTCGTTTTAGTTACTGGGTTCGTTAATTTTAATAAGTATGTAAATAATAATACAGAGTTTAAGTAAAATCTACTAAATTCATCCGAACACGTAACAATATTGTATGTCCGTCCCGGCTCTACACCACACTTTTCCATATTATAATTGACAAATATGAAACTTAATGGAATAAATGTCAGTAGTCAACTTCATATAATTCATGACCTAATGATAGAACATTCTGTCAAATAAGTAAAGCACTACATTTTGTTTAAATTATGTAGCTCATTATTTGTTTGTATTTAATAATTGGATTTCTTGGTTTTCTTTTGTTTAGGACAAAGAAAATTATGAAGCAATAGGTTTGGCTAATATTGAACAAGAAGATGAGGAGAAAGAACAATGCAGCCCGGTTTCTGTGTTGGATCCTCCGTTTGATGATGATGGACATGAAGGCGAATACGAAGGCGAGGACGACGACGACGAGGAAGACGATGATTGTGATATTGAATGCAACTATGCACTCGTACAAAGTACGTAAATCATATTTTCTCGCAATTATGTTGAATACTAATGTGCGATAATTTATTTAAATTTTTTAGCTTTTCTCCGGTTTAAAAGAATTAGTATATTATATACAGCAGACCCTCTATACCAACATCCTTATACAACAACCATTTGCTATAAAAGCTAAATTTTTCCGGAACGGAGTTTTATGTTATGTTATAATATGTATCCTGTATAACGACACTTCACTATAAAAACCAAAAACTTTTGGAACAAATGAGCTGTTATAGAGAGGTTTGACTGTATTAAACTGTATCAATATTTATTGAATGCAATAATTAAGTAGTTAGTAATATATCATTAGTTGTGAAGTCATATTCAACAATTATGGAAATGCTGATTTCTTTATAGAGATGTTTGGTTGGATATACTATAATTGTAAGGTCATGACCAATTTTGATAATGCTGATTTTGATATAAGAATTATTTCATGTGGGATCCATAAGAAAGTTTCAATCTTTGATAAAAAGTTTTGTACGTTTGTGTTTTGTACATTACATGACATATTACCTTGGTTTGATGGTAAGTCTTATACATCTTGTCTATATACAAATTCATTCCCTAATATTATTCATTGATAAACGAGCTTAAGTTTTATGTACTGAAAATGTAAAATATTATGTAATCAAATCGAGTGTAAGGTAGTTACGGATAAACTATGAGAAATATTAATTGGTAGCTTGGTAAAAATACAAACGGGGGTCTCAAAACAATGGTAAAGTTGTCTCCTTGTGACCTATAAGTCACGAGTGCGGCTGCTGATTTTTGCATTACGTTAGGCTATTTACATCATATCCTTTGGGGTACAGCTCTTTTCCGGGCCCCGCATGAATGCGAGATGCTTTTGTGCTCGGGCTGTCCTTTTGCCCTTGGTAAAAGTGACAATTAACCGGCTGTATGAGGTTAAACTACACTGATAGTAATAAATTTTACGCTATTAGAGCAAATAATTTAAATCTTTTATTAATTGCATGATGACCCACATTTAGTGCAGGTGGGGTTGTTTTTCACATAATTGATATGCTTGTCCTCTTCAATTTATTGAACTTTGAGAAGAAACTCTCAAACTTCTTGAATTTCAAAAACATTTTCTATTTTGGGGTTCTGCCCTTTCCAGTATTTTCTTCAGACTGTCATGATTCAGGGGCCTGATTACATGATAAAGGGTACTTTTAGTAGGGTCTAGCATTTTCTCTGTACCATTTGTTCATAGTTGAAAATTACATTAACAAGTATAAGATCCCTTTTCTACTCCTTTTTGTACAGTAACAATAAATACAATCAAAAGGGAACAGAGATGTCTAAAAATTACAGTGGAGTAAAAGTTTCTATTTTCATTTTTACTATGTTTGGTTGTCAGTTTTCACTGTTCTTGAGCCGAGGGTCTATGGGAAACAGTCTCTCTTCTTTCATAAGGTGGGGGTAATGTTTGCGTACACACTACACTCAGACCCGACGTGTGAGATTGCACTGGGTTTGTTGTTGTTGTACTATGTTTGGTTGTCAGAAGGGGAGCTATGGCATAACTGGTAAAGTTGTTGCCATGTGACCAGGAGGTCAAGGGTTCGAGCCACGGAAACAACCTCTTGCAGAAATGCAGGGTAAGGCTGCGTACAATGGACCCTTGTGGTTCGGCCCTTCCCTGGACCTCGCGCATAGGTGGAGCTTAGTGCACTGGACTGCCCTTTACTATGTTTTGTTGCTCGTTATATTAATTGAATACAACAGTAAGTACGCCCGCTCGTTGTATTAATTGAATACAGCAACAATTACGCCTTAATTCCAAACAAGTTTGAGTCGGCTACTCGTTGAGTCATAACTTATTTTGATTTTCATGTATTGTTAACAGGAGCACAGCAGCAGCTTCTCTATAAGCTTCGTAGGTTCGAGAAACTAGCAGAGTTGGATCCTATTGAACTCGAGAAACTAATGCTCGACGAAGAAGAAGAAGAAGAAGGCAACGACGATTTTGAAGAGGAAGACGAATATCAAGACGATTATGAAGATTCATTATCATCATACAAAGACAGGGATTTCGATACGTTTGCAAGTGAAGTAACAATCCCTTTTGACATTAAAAGGCTAGTGTCCGACCTGCTTTCCGAGGAGAAGACCGAAACTAACAGCTCGAACAATACGGAAGTAGTCTTCGGAAGAGTATGTAGAAGGTTAGATTCATGGCAATATGTGAGATCAGACACCATTAATATGATGGTTGAATCGGATTTTCAAACCGAGTTTGATGACTGGAAAAAGTTTCAAGAACAATGGGAAGAAACAGCAATGGAAGTTGAGCTCTCAATATTTAGGTTATTAGTAGAAGAATTAGCAGAGGAATTAGTAGTTTTGGCCTAATACACAGAGAGATCTTCTCTGTTCTTTATTCTACTTTAGTCTAACTTTGTACTAAGACTTAGGTTAGTTTTGTAATGCAAACCAAAGTGTTCTTTGGGATAAGACAATAGTATTAGTAGTAGTTTTTAGTATAAGTACTTATCATGTATATGTGAGGGTAAGGTAAATTCTATCCTATTTCATGAGATTTAAAAATTACAGCCCTCAGTTTTTCTTAATAGAGGAAATAATCTTGTATCAAGCCTTTGCTTTTTACATGAACTATTCATTATAATAGCTCCATTGAAATAGGTAGGAACACAAGATACTTTTTTGATTTGAATGTTTGTTGAATTTCTATGCATCATTTTTTGGTATCTATAATTCAATCTAAAGGCATTTACTCAAGGCTTGGTAGGTAGAGTTTTGTAATTTTTATGTTAGTTAGAGATAATAGGTAATTGGTGGAATAATCGAGATACACAAAAATTATATTTTGCCAAAGCCTTGGTAGTAAGAGTTATGCGATAATTATGTTAGTGGAACATAATAGATAATCGGTGTTTGTAATATACACAGGCTGCACTGACCAAAGATTTGATAGGTAGAGTTGTATATGCGATACTTGTGTTGGTGAAACGTAACAGATAATCGATGGGATAACTGAATTATGGGCACACTAATTGGGCGGAATGTAATAATTTGTGGAATAGTCGAAGTACTCTCAAGCTGGTTTGTATACTATGGTTAAAGGAAAAAAAAAAAGCTTAAAAGATCATTTAACTTAGTTTCCAAAGAGAAAATCATGTCACTTTCACATGACACCAAATATTGACCTTTTTGGGGTTGTATAGTCTTTATTTTGTGAACTTTCCCCATAAAGAGTCTTGGTTGATGTCAAATTGATGCAAGTTCACATAAACTTGGAACTCAAAGAAAATTCTTCCACAATAGAATCAGAGCATATTCTTTGATAAGATTTTAAGTAAAGAATATGATTCTAGTACTATAGCACAAGACATATTAACTAAAGTAGATTCACCTTTACCTTCAAAAGAAAATACTAATAGGGAGGCATCTTTTTCTACCTTTTTTAACCTTATCCACACTTCCTTTATATAAAGATTTCTAGCTGTCGCAAACGAGGGTTGAGGTGAAGTGGTAAATATTCCTTCATTCTTAACCAGAGATTTCGGATTCAAACCCTGAATATGGAGTCGCCTTTGTAGATAGCGCTTTAACCCCTCATTGTGGGACTTTTCGACGCAAATCTGAATTTAGTCGGGCCTTAATGTAGGTACCGAATACTAGGCGGACCCCCACCCCCCAAAAAAAAAGAAATTGTAGTTGCCACTAAAACAAACAACCAACCCAACCAAAATATTCTCAGAATTATGAGCTGGCTACCTTTACATAATTAAATTTACTAAAGTACTTATAGTGAATAACATATAGTTATGAATTGCATAAATATGTTAAACATGGGACCTAATCCAACTAATGACTCATAATTATTAAAGCAAAAGTTAGAGAAGAATTATTACTACATTTGTTTTTGTAGCATGGATTATGGGATGAGGTGTTAACTTTATAAAAGAGATGGTTGTTGCCTCTATAATTACCCTTTGGAACTAAAGAATAGAAAAAGGTGTACATTAACAACTTTAAGATATAAGAATAGATGCTTCTTGTTGTTTGCACTTTTCAACTGTGCTTTTCTTCTTTTATTTTATTTTATTTAACTTTTTTTTTTTAATAAGCAGAGACGCAATAGACAAGTTCAGAATAAATGATCATTGCTATATGATAATGGATAATGATAATGTTATTCATTACTAGATTCTCAATTTGTCAAAGACTCAATAATGTATATAAATTTTAAATTTCTGCTATTTTCATGTATACTTGGGTTATATGTTTGTACATGTCATAAATTAAATAATATATAAAAGATTAGCTAAAATTTGAGTTTCTTGATTTATATGATGCTACATTTCGCATTCAAAGGTGTGGGCTAACGGTTAATAAAATAGGAATAATACTATAAAAGATTGAAGTACAAATTCCATATTCAGAATTACCAGGTGCCTATGCTGACGGAAATTAAAAATGAAACTAAAGAAAAGAACAAGCTACGTCTCATTTATGCTTGAACCGATAGTTTATCAGAAGCAACCTTTCTACCTTCACAAGATAAAAATAAGCTCTGCGCATACATTACACTCTCCATATCGATATCCCGCATGTGAAATTACACTGCATATATTATTATTATTATTGTTATTGTTGAACACGCTGTGTCTCAAATTGGACAAACATATCTAGGATAGATTTTAACAAAACTACATAATTTAGATTGGTAAATGATACACGTAAAATGAATAGGAAATTTTCTTGCATGTTTTGAGTCATGGCCAAGTAATAATATGGATAAATAGTGACTAAATATGCTCTAACAACCGGCAGATTAGAAAGTTCAACTAATTCTCTCCTACAACAAAAACATTCTAAACATATATAATAATGCGTTGGATTAATTATTATATTTCCCACTTCATCATCATAATTATTATTTTTGGCATTTTTTAATTTAGCCTGTGCTGTAATTAGGAAGGGGGCCAAACGCAGGTGTTGATACATGATTAGAGCTTATTTCCTTTATTTTTATTTTTTATGTGGAAATGAGTGGCAATAATGAGTTAATTAGTAATGATAAAAATATATATGGATAATGGGATAATGATGGAGGAGCATCTCGTTACCACTACATGTTGTTTTTATGAAAGCAGCCAAAATGACTAAAATTAGAACAAAGTGGATGAAATCAATCATAACATTCTCTCATTCAAGTACTATCTTAGAATAATATTACAAAGCACATAAGTTAATCAATTACTATCTTAGAATAATATTACAAAGCACATAAGTTAAAAGTAAAAGGGTTGCTCGGTGCACTAAGCTCCCACTAAGCGCGGGGTTTAGGAAAGGGCCGAACCACAAAGGTTGTACGCAATACAACCTTACCCTACATTTCTACAAGAGGTTGTTTCCACGGCTTGAATGTGTAACCTCCTGGTCACATGGTAGCAACTATACCAGTTACGCCTAGGCTCCCCTTCACATAAGTTAAAAGTGAAATTTAAAAAATCAAAATCTTGCCACATGATAAGCTTTTTGGTGACAACTAAGATAATTCAGGACCCATGTAATTAATCCATCATCAAAGCTACTCTTAATCTTTTTTAATTGATATAATGGTGTTTGACTAGATATAAAATTTAAGAATCAATAAAATATTTGAAACGTGTGATCTAAAATAAGTCATAAAAATTTGTGTGACAGTAAGTCATCTCACTAAGGATAAAATATGAGATTTAAAGTTGAATATTTACTAAATATAAAAAAGTATCATTTATTTGAAATTGGTTAAAAATGAAAGAGTGTCACATAAATTGAAACCCAAAAAAAATATTCCCTTTGTTTCTAGGAATTTTTACCTCCTATAGCAAAGGTTGATACCTTACTTATTTTAGATAAATACCCTTTTAAAAAAATTATATTTTACAGCTACTTTTTGATTTTTATAGCCAAATATCCATTTATTGTTACCTCCTACCCTTAAGCCATAAAATACGCTTTGTATTATTTTTCTCTCTCATTCTTTCAGATTTTTCTCCACCCTCTCTCTCTCTCTCTCAACGCCAGTCTTTCTCCATGAATACAACCACGATTCTCCACTGATTCATCTCCATTGTCTCGTGAAATTTTCATTGTCAGTGGGCTGGGGCTCTGAATCAATGTCGAAATCAAGCCCTAGAGAGAAAGATGGAGGTTCGAAATCTGCTAAAGAAAGGTAAATTGAGGGAAATCTGAAAGGAAATCACGAAGATCCACCCCATTCTGATGGCCGTTGCTTTGACCTCAGTCGTGCACAGTTTTTCGCATGATTTCATATTGCAAGTCATATTTACCAAGCGCGCATCTTCATTAAATCATAAGGAATTTCTTTCGTTTTTGCGCCAAATTTTGAGAGTTTCGAGTCAGAATGCAGCCCTCTTGACGAGACGACATTAGGGTTGTTCTTGAACAAAGATGACGGAGTTTGGGGCTGAGAACCTTTTTTTTATTGTATTTCAGTGTATCTCGCTGTATTTATGTATTTCATTGTATTCATTGTCTTTTTTTTAAATTGTATTTCAGTGTATCTCGCTGTATTCTATGTATTTCATTGTATTCACTATCTCGCTATATTCCATGAATGTATTCATATATTTTTTTTTATTAATATAATTTATGTATTCAGATGTATATATGTATTCAAATCAGTATGTATTCATATGTTTTTGCACTATAGATGCCCTGCTATACTTCATGTATTCAATGTATTTTTTATGTATTTAACTGTATTCAATGTAATTATATAATTCTAATATATAAATATATTTGTAAAGATACCGCTAGAAAATATTTTAGTAAAGATACCACTAAAAAAAGAAAGGATGGATTGAATCTCTGAAGATTACTCTGTTTTTGGGGTGTTTTTCGGTTGAGAATCTTTTTTACAACTAGAAATACAAATTTTGTGTGTTATAATTGAGTTTGTTGAGTTATATTATGTCACGACCCGGATTTTCCACCTTCGGGAGTCGTGATGGCGCCTACTAATAAGAGCTAGGCAAGCCAATTAATTTAATACCTTTCTTGACAGCATCAACAATATAAAGAAAGACGAGACAATTAATATAAAAGCGGAAGTCTCAAAACATAAATAACTGAAACCAAGTGCGGAAGCTCAAATACATCTCTACCCAGGTCTGGTGTCACTAACTCACAAACTTCTACAGAATGCTAAATACAAAGTCTGAATGAAAACACAGTACTGTCTGATCCGATACAAAGGAAATCAAACGAAAAACAAGGATAAGAGAGACTCCGGGCCATGCGGACGTCAGCAAGGCAACCTCGGGAATCTCTGGACTGAAGTCAGCTCCCAATGCTCCTACTGCTGTCCAAAAGCTCCTGCTCCGGTACTGTGATCTGTGCAAAAAGATGCACAGAGTGTAGCATCAGCACAACCGACCCCATGTGCTGGTAAGTGCCTGGCCTAACCCCGGCGAAGTAGTGACGAGGCTAGACAGGACTACCAATCATCCTGTGCAGATATATATATATATATATACAAACACTACAAAGATAACAACGGAAGGTAATAATTAAGACTGGGAGGGGAACATGCTTTTGGGGATGACAGATAAAATAGAACGGTAGGAATAAATAAGGAAAACTACAACTAATCTCTTCTAACACAGAATACGTGGTCGGCGTGCCACACGATCCCATTTCATGATATATAAGTGGTCGGCGTGCCACACGATCCCATTTCATAATATATAAGTGGTCGGCGTGCCACACGATCCCATTTCATAATATATAAGTGGTCGGCGTGCCACACGATCCCATTTCATAACATATAAGTGGTCGGCGTGCCACACGATCCCTTCTCATAATATATATATGGTTTCCCGGCAAGGGAACAAGTATCAATTCAACTATCCCGGCGAGGGAGAATACAAGTAAACAGCTAGTTCCCGGCAAGGGAGCAACGACAATAACTTACACGTCCCAGCAAGGGAATAATTACATCTCTTTCTCCTTCGTTCATTTCTTACTTCCTAACCAAGTCATAATTCGAGCCAACGCTCCAAGGAGTTTACAAGTCATATTTCCTCTTCATATTGTTCACATTATATAACAACTATCAATTAAACAAGGAAGAGTCACTACAGAATCCCAAATAAGCACAAATAAGGACTCACGGTCATGCTAGACTCCGGTGTATAGATATTCGTCACCATGCCTATACACCGTACTCCACATTTAGCAATTAGCAAAAAATACTCTACTCCTATTCCCTCAAGCCAAAGTTAGATCAAACACTTACCTCGAATGCTCCAAACTCAACTCAAGCCTCTAGTATAGCTTTACCCCTCGAATTCGGCTCCATCTCAGTCAAATCTATGAAATAATGACTTTATAATATTTATATAAGCTAAACAAATCAAACCCAATGCCTAAATATAGTTTTCTAAGCTTTCTTCCCAAAATTCCAAAAATCGACCCCGGGCCCGCTTGGTCAAAACCTGAGGTTCTAACCAATTTCACATCACTCATTCCCCCACGAGCCCGGATATACAATTTGTTTTCAAATTCGACCCCAAAACGAGGTCTAAATCAAAGAAAATTGAAAAGCCCTAATTCTACCCTTTTCCCCCAATTCCAACCCTAGATTACATGGTTTAGGTTTAGAAACTCATTAATTGATGAAGGAAGATGAAGGAAATGGGTGGAAAATTACTTACCCAAATGGTCTTGAAGAATGGGGGCTTCAATGGAGTCCTAATGCTTGGGGAAGAAGAGAGCTCGTGAGAAATTTGAGTTAAACCCGTAACTATTCTGTTTCTGGACTTAAATAATAACTAGGCGATTTTGCCCTACGCGTTCGCGGGAGAGAGGTCGCGTTCGCGATGGGCAACTGGTCGGTGTATCGCGTTCGTCGACTGGAAGGAAGTGCGAACGCGAAGTAGGAAGGCTGGGGGGGGGTCCGGAGGGTA
>NW_017672079.1:15432-18204 GCF_001879085.1 Nicotiana attenuata
AAACCTCAAAATCATCACTTTTTCATCAAACTTCATAAACTTTCATTTTTAGATATTTAGGTCCGAAACACGTCAAATGACGTTCGATTTCAACCAAATTTCACAGAAAGCGCTTAAACCACATATAAGACCTGTACCCGGCGCCGGAACCAAAATACGGGCCCGATACCAACACGTTCTAATCAATTTCCTTTTCAAATTTCCATATTAATTTTAAAAAAAATAATTTCACAGAAAAATTCATTTCTCGGGCTCTCGACCTCGGAATTCGACTCCGGGCATATGCCCGAGTCTCATATTTTTCTACGGACCCTTCGGGACCGTCAAATCATGGGTCCGGGCCCGTTTACTCAAAATGTTGACCAAAGTCAACTTTAATCATATTAATATCAAAATTCAACGATTTTTACACAGAATTCATATTTAAGCTTTCCGGCTACGCGCCCGGATTGCGCACGCAATCGAGGCAAGTGAAAATGAGGTTTTCAAGGCCTCGGAAGCACGGAATGAAAGAGAAAACAGGTGATGACCCTTTGGGTCGTCACATATTAGGAGTCTATTGTGTTACTTGATTCACTTTCCGTTTAAAAACAGCTGAATATACCACGATTTACGCTATTTACGTTACTGTATTCACAAATACATATCGTGAATACAGTCGAATACAATAATTGTCTTACTGTACTCCCCTGTTTCACGTCGAGTCTTGCTATTGTATTCATGGATACAATAGCTTAAATACATCGAATACACTCTAAAAAAACTGAAAACATAGCTATAGGAGGTAATATAGTAAATGGTAGCTACATTTAGCTAATAACCACTAAACAATAGTGATTTGTAAAAATTTCTCTTCTTTCTATTTAGTTGTCATGCCAGTTTAGAAAATCAAAAGAGAACTAATTATTGTTTTCCAACTTTGCATGTAGCATTAATTCTTCTAAAATTAAGAGACACGTAATTCGTAAATAGACAAAAATTAAGGAATTAATAAGGAGTAAATTAGTCAAATTACTTTTCTTAATAATATATTCTAAATGTAGGACCTTATTCTGACAACTAAATTGAAACAGAAAGTATTACTATTTACTAAGGCGTACGTAAAAATTTTACTGAGAGAATATCAAATTATTGTCATAATTCGTCTTGTAAGTGGATTATGATATGTGATTGTCATAATTTTAAGTCTTTACTTTCTATTCTAGATTAATGTTTACTTTATAGCTTTTCAAACAATATTGGCTTATTATATATTCATTTTTTTAAACAATATTATCTGCGCACACACCCGCACAAAAAGTGGTGTGGAAATGTAGAATAAAAACCCTCAGTAATGAGTATTTCGCCACTGATTGAGGTATTAAAGGGGTTTAATTTGTTGCTAGAATATAATGTGTATATAGAGTTATTATCTTCAAGTTCAATATTTTTGTTCTATTTTTATTAGAAGAATTAATCAAGATAGCCATCCACTTAATTGCTTAATTAAAAGTAATCAACGAATATATAATTTATGTATAATATGTGTATAATCGTGTATAATCAATTTATCAACTACATGTATCGACTAAAAAAAAAACAATAAATCTAACCGGCTTATATAAAGATTTTATTTGGGTGGAAGTGTGGCGAAAAACGTCCATATCCTTCGAACAAATGTTCGATCGAAAAAATGTCTATCGCCTCATGGGGCAGATTTAGTAGTCTAGATGTTGTGGGTTCATTTGAATTCATAAGTTTTAGCCTAAATATGAATTTATATACGTAAAATTTACTGGAATAGCTGAAAATATTAAATGCCCCAAATGGTTTATGTCTAGAGTTTATATGCTTTTTATTAAGGTAAAATCTAACTCTTACTAAGCTTATAGCTGAGAACATGGTAAATAACTTGTTACAATACTTTAAATTGTACTGATAGTATAAAAGTTTTCTTTTTTTTATATTATTAGTGCATAAAAAGCGAATCCAAGATTCAAACTTTGTACATGGGCTCAACTTCAAAATTCTGTCGCAACTCATTTGATTTACTAGATTCGATATCTATTACTTGTACTTAATTAATGAACATCAATAACAACAATAACAACAAACAAATACAGTTTAATCCTATAAATGAGGTATGAGGAGAGTAAAATGTATACAAACCTTGCCCCTATTTTGTAAAGATAGAAACGTTACGTTATTTCCGATAGACCCTCGACTCAAGGACAAAAGGAAAATCTACATCCGCCTCAGTATATAGCTAAAATCCAATAAGGAAAGATGAAAAGACAAAAATAAATTATTAATGTAATAAAGTTGAACATGTAATATTCCTATACATAAAGAAACTGAAATCCCCTAACGCATGTGTTATGAAATTAGAATCCTATGCTGCACTGCACAAAACAAGTCAATCTCTTCGTTCACTTTTAGTTGTCTATTTTTATTATATTTTTTTAAAAAATAAGTATGTATTTTACAATTTTACCCATAATATTGATAGCATTTTCAAAAGTCTTGAGAAATAATTTGGGGAATGAGTAGTTAATGATAAAAGCAAAATATGAAAAAAAAATTGTTTTTTTTTTCTTAATTTAATATGATGGATAAGTAAAAGTAAAAATATAATTTTTAGTATAATGAACAAGTAAAAGTAAACGAATGCAGTACTATATCATGACAAACGAGAAGCTTTAATTAGAAATGTTTTCTATGTGTATGTTCTACCAAAAAAATGTACTCTATGTCTAAGAAATAAAATATATTTCATCTTTATATATATATATA
>NW_017672079.1:18416-70337 GCF_001879085.1 Nicotiana attenuata
ATATATATATATATATATATATATATATATATATATATATATATATATTGTGTCAGACGAAGACCGGGTCTTACTATAATCCACGCACCCACATGTTTTAGAAAAAATACATTAGCTTAATTAATTCTAATTTGTGTGTATACGTGGGATTAGTTCCATGTGTTTTGTTCCAATAATTATACTGACCATTTTGTTCTTAATTATTTCTTTATCTGCCTTAGATTTTACACTATTGTTGGGAACTTGGGATCTTCAGCCAAGTGTATTAAGTCTTTGTCATTACTCGTTAGTTTACACTTTACAGTTTAGATTTGGTCAAGAAACAAATTAAACACCAAGAATAAAAGAAATAGCTGATGTTAATAGACTATTTAATTTGTCACAAATTTATGAGGAAATAAGAAAATAGATGGAGAAATTGTCAAATTGTATATGATTAAATCCAGGTATTGTTACACACGGGGACACTGGCTGATCCCGCCGACAGGAGCAAAGGAAGGTCTCTTTCGCCTACGAGCATTTGTACGAAGAAAGGAGTCTCGTACAAAGGGTTGGAAAGAAGGCTTTTACCTTATTTCAGGTGGGTTAGTGCGTATCTGTTCGGGCGGAGGCGGACAATGAAAAGACAGAAAGGAACGAATGATGCCAACCAACTCGACAAAGACATTCAGATATGAAAAAGATAAAGAAAGACGTGTTAAGCTTGTGTTTTTTATTAGTTTATTACTTACTCTTTTCAACTTTTTGAATCAAATTCCTTATTATTTTTTTTTAATTCACAATTACAATTATAGCCTATCTCTGTAAAGAAGATGTGTACGAACGAGATATCCAGCAACAAGAAGAAGGAAAAGGATTGAATAGAGGAACTTCCGAGCATTTGGCGATCTCAGATGTGTCGATATCAATGGTGACTCATTATTTCGATGAATCATTTCTTCGGACAGAAGAAGATTATGTAAACACTTACTCGAGATTATAATTAGAGTAAGTTAACTACTCATCGGTGAACCATAGGGAATTACACTTAAGGCTTCTTTACATTATAACAGTAATATTGCATTGGAGGTAAAAGTAGTATATCTTTATATTTTTTTTAAAACATTCCCTCGGTCTCAATTTATTTGATATTTTCCGCTTTTAAATTTAATTTCAATTTAATCTTTTTTTTGAATTTTTTGTAATAAACTTTACATATTTGAGAATTACGTAAAAAATACAATAAGTCACAATAATTAATAATTTAAAATATTTATCAGGCATATACAAAATTTAGGCTAAAAAAGTAATCCATTTAACTCACAAAATTTGAACACTTTTACATTAATTGAGACGGGTGGAGTACTTTTCGGATCCGTTTGGCCACAAATTTTACCAAAATAAATTTGGGTTTTATTTGGTAAACACATGTTTTGGCCATAGATTTTGCCTATGTTTTAGCAAAATCCCAAATCTCAAATTCCAAAACCAGCTCAATAGCTGGTTTTTGGCCAAAATATCACTATTACATTTTTTTTAAATTGCCCCAAACTTTTGTATTTTACTAGATTTAGTGTACGCGCGTTGCGCGTGTATTCTATATAAAAAAAATAATTTTTTTAAAAAATAACATAAATAATACTCAGATGTATCTCTGTTATAAAACAAAGATTAACGAAAAAAATTACAAGTTTCTAAAAATAATAAATGTCAATCATATATTTAGGGTTTGTATCGAGTGTAGGGATTTTTTCTTCCGGTTTGTTTTTATTAGTTGATTTATTGTGCAAAAGCGTTATGGAGTAATGTTTGATTAAAAGAGAAAGAGTTTGTTCGATTTTACATATGATATGAGACCTTGCTAGGTATACATGCTTTTATGTTATATTAATTTATAAAAAATTTGAGTCTGGTAGATTATTGACAATTGAAAATATTTTATTCATATTTTACTTAATTTATGGGAGTCCGTAACTTGTATCAAAGTACATCTTCCATGGAGGTTGAACTTCAACGACCATTGCGTCCTCATTAGGTAGTTCATCAGTTAACTCCCAGTCATCAGGTATCAGATGATCTGCCAAGAAGTCTGCCAATGCTTGTCCTTTTACAGCCTTTTGAGGGATGTAAAAAATCTCAAATTGTTAAAAATCTCGGATACATAATTAAGATGAGAATAGATAAGCCATAAAATATAGAGTAATGCATTAATAAGTCACAACAAAATAATATTCTTGGAACCAAAAAAAAATGTAAGAAACAACTTACGAAATATTTTTTAAAGAAAGTCACGTACTCACAAAAAGTGAACAACAATTAAGTGGGAAGTCAAATAGTATTTGGTTCAAAGTCCATACAATTAGGTTGTCTAATTTTGGTAAAATCTTATTTGATTTTGAAATTCTAAAATTTAGACTTTTTTTATATAGTTTAAATAAGGAAGTATTTAATATCCAAAATATAATTAATTTTGAAGCCCTAAATTTTAGGGAAATAACTTAAATTACTATTTTATCCAATATAAAATATATTTTAAAGGGTAAAAAAGGCGAACGACATTTCGCTAAGGGCCTTCGTGCTTTTAATATAATATAGATAAAAGAGCTCACCATTTATTATTTTATAACAATGTTTCTTCGTCTTCTCGGTCATCTGATAGTGTATCATGTAGTTCATTATAATAAATAATAATTTTGTACCAAATTTATTTATGTTCAGACTATGGTTTGCGATAATATAATGAATGTTATTGATAATGGTATTGTTGGGTATTTGTGATAGTTTTTAGAACTTATGGTATAAGTCACGTTTTATTTTTTTCCAAAATAAATTTGAAAAATATGTTTTGAAAACCGATGTTCAAACACATTTTCATCTTCAAATCAAACTTTACTCAAATTTGATTTTCAACAAATTTAGAAATTTATGACCGAACGCTAGCTTCATTGGTAAATGTTTAATCTAATAAAAGCAGAAGAAAAATTTAGTTTAAACGAAAAATTTCGAAAATGAAGACTTAATATAAAGTGACAGTAAAAGCTGCAGTTATACTGTCATATCTATGTGGTGGCAGAATAAAGTAGAGCAGTGCATCTGTGCATGCTTGCAAAAAATAGCTGTCAATTCAAAGCCTTGTGTGGCTATGTTTTTTTTTTTTTACTTGATTTTGTGTCAAATTAATGTGAATATTCACAAGCATAAATGTTTCATCTTTCACAAGAAATTCTAATAACAAGAAGGAATTTATGTTTCTTACCATTCACCTACCTAAAGAATTTCCACACCAGTGCATTGATGAAATAACTTTTGGTAAACTAAACAGTAAATTTTTACTGTGCTATAACAAGTTAATACAGTAATAACTGATTAAATCTTGGGCAAAGGGTAAAATTTGCCCCTTAACTATGGGAAATGAAACAAATTTGCGTTCGGTTAATGGTTGAGGCAAATGGTCGTTATCAAAATGGGCTAGATAGAGGAGTCGGAAACCTAAATAATGATTTTTTTAACTCAAAATATCCTTTTACAGCTAAAAGAAAAGTTACATTTCTAACTAAAATACAGTATTATACTGCGTTTTAATTTAACAAAAAGTTAGCCGTTAAAGGAAAACGTAGTATAATACTGCGTTTTAATTATTAATTTATTTTTTTAATGTAAAACGCAGTATAATACTACGTTAGTAAAACGTTGTATTATACTGCGATTTACTTCCTTTTTGGGCCCACCAATAAGTGTTCTGCGGATAACTGATATAACAATTATTCAAATACATAAATCGTGGTATTATACTGCATTTTATATAAAAAAATTCTGCACCCCAAGCTAGGACTTGCCTTATTTAAAGGCTTTAGGATTTTATGAAAATCCATTCAAAATTTTCCTTCAAACTTCCGTTCATACTTCTCTTCTTGTTATCAAGCATTTTTTATAATGTCTGAAGAGCCAAAAATAAGGGTTTCATTATATTGGGGAAGTGAGGTTGTAATGGAGAATAACTCTGTGAGGTATAGTTCACATCCACAATGTAATGTTAAATTGCCGCTTACAATGGAGTACGACAAATTGGTATCGTTGTTATGTAAGAAAATGAGTGTGAGGAAACGTTCGGTGAACCTTAAAGTAACCGGTAGATTTCCGTATTCTGTGACTCCGCAAGGGTTTGCTTATTATTCTGAGTTTAACATCGAAGATGATGAAACTCTTAGAGATTTTTTGCGGATTCCGGATGAATACAGAGAATTTATTGTAATA
Organism: Nicotiana attenuata; assembly: GCF_001879085.1. Lineage (NCBI taxonomy): Eukaryota > Viridiplantae > Streptophyta > Magnoliopsida > Solanales > Solanaceae > Nicotiana > Nicotiana attenuata. The sequence goes on from NW_017672079.1 coordinate 22,650, forward strand.
AAATTATTGGAAATGTACGTCAAGGTTGAAGACGTTCCCAATAATGAGGGTGTGCATAGTAGGGATAACCCCTAGTCATCGGGTGGTTATTCTGGAGCAGTTTTTGCCGGACAGATTCCTGATGAAAGAGCTTGCCTTGATTTAAACTTGTCACCACTGGTGAATGAGCAGCGAGAAAATAATTTTTTGACTTTATATAATTCACAAGACGACTGGTAAACTTCAATTTTTCTATGCTTTAGCGATGTTTATTTTATGTTTGAATTGAATTTGTATTAACACTCATATTTTTCATAGGGGGTACTGTCCGAATATGAATTTTACAAGTTATGACCCCGCTCCTAGTTGGAATATGCGTAGTTCTGGCGTGTTGGACCACGGTGGTCCATCCGGGAGTCATCACCAACAAGAAAATGTCCATCATGGAACGTCAACACAGTACGACTTGTAAGTAAAGTGATATAGCTATATGTAAAGTATTTATCTAGTTGAGTAGCTTATAATTTTTTTGTTTTTGTGCAGTGAAAACGAGCAACTGGATGTTCCTGACCTCACACAGTTGCCCATAGACGGCATATTTACTCGTGATTTGGCAGATGTGCAGAGTCAGGAAGATGATAGTGATTATGACAACAATGCCGATGAGTCTGGAGATGACACACTCTTCCTTGATGAGGGTGATGATGAGGAGTAAGTGAATGTCGAACCTGAGCTGACGAGGGAGCATGCTCCTCCACCTCCCGTTAGACCAAGAGTGTACGAGTCCCACGTGCCGTTTCATAAGCGGAATATTCCCTACCTTGATAATTTTCCAAGTATGCTGGGCGTGGATGCCTTCACAAGGGATGCTGATGAATTTTGGTCAGCAATGTGGGATGAGTCTAGACCAGCGGTGCTGGCAAAAGGCATGTATTTCCCCGATAAAGCTCGCCTTATCAGAGCTGTGAAAATCTACAGCGTAAGAGACTGCCGTGAGATGACGGTAAGGGAGTCAACTACGGAGGTATACAAGGTTGTATGCCGTAGAGACTTTATGGGTTGTCACTGGATGTTGCGTGCCAGCAAGAAGAAATTAGGATTGTGGAAAGTGGGTAAATATATTAGCACCCACAAATGTGAAATGGACACATTCAATGAGAATCACTTCAACCTGGATGTAAACTTGATTTCTCTTGTCTTGATTCCATACTTGGAAGTGTCCATTAGGTTCAAGATTAAAGAGTGTATTACAGCCGTCCACCAGGAGTATGGGTGTACTATAACTAAAAGAAAGGCATATCTCAGGCGCAAACGTGCCTTTGAAATTATTTATGGTGACTGGAATAAGTCATTTTCATCTCTGCCCAGGTACATGGCCGCACTGCAACACTTTAACCCCGGGTCTGTCGTTGAATGGAGGCGTGAGCGCATGGACAGACCCGGATATATTTTCAACTATGTGTTCTAGTTATTTAAACCAACAATTGATGGTTGTGCATTGTCGTCCTGTAATTTCCATAGACGGTACTCATGTCAATGGAAAATATGATATTAAGCTTTTGATTGCAGTTGCAGTAGATTCCAACGGACAAATATTTTCACTAGCTTTTGCAATTTGTGCCAATGAAAGCGAAGCGACGTGGACGCTTTTTTTTAACCACCTGAAGCACCACGTTGTCAAACAGTGTTCAGGTATTTGTCTAATATCTGATGGACATGGCGGTATTTTAAGTTCCGTACGGCATTTGCCTGAATGGCAGGAGCCCTATGCATACCATCATTACTGTGTGAGGCACCTGAAGGCCAATTTTCAGAAGAAATATCACGACAAGGCCTTGCATGATTTAATGTGGATGGCTGCAACTGAGCACCAGCAGTGCAAATTAATGAGGTGCATGGAAGCGATCCGGCAGATTGATCCACGAGCATATACTTGGCTGATGGGACATGAGCTTCACATGTGGACATTGCATGCAGATGGTGGCAGAAGATGGGGAGCCCTGACTACAAATGTGTCGGAGTCATTCAACGGCTTATTGAAGTCTGCACGTGGATTGCCTGTCACTGCCATGGTCCGGATGCCATTCAAACAGATTGCGGAGAGGTTTGTTGAAAGGCATAGAGCTGCATAGGAAGTAATGGACGGGGGTGTTCAATTTATGCCAATACCGACAAGAAGATTTGAGAAGTACAGGAGGCGAGCACATTGGCATTCATTTTTACAGTACGATCACGACCGGGGTATTTTTGAAGTTTGCACCGCTATCCGCGGACACCGGGGGAATAATCTACAGATGGTGAATGAAGCCAGCAGGTTGTGTTCATGTGGGAAATGGACCATCTACCACATACCGTGCGCACATGCCTTGAAGTGCTTTAAACAAGTTGGTTTAGGGGCAAGCAACTATATTGATAGGCAATACAGTGTTGCTGCATACGTAGACACATATAGTGGGCAGTTGCAGCCATTGGGTGCTGAGCATTATTGGCCGCCGGAACCTTTTAAAATGGTGTGTAACATGGACTATTTGCGCAAGTTGCAAGTGCAAAAGAGAACGCGTATACGAAACCAAATGGATGTTGGTGATACCGTTTATGCGCGTAAATGTGGCATATGCTCGCAAACAGGTCACGACCGTCGTAAATGTCCTTCAGCTGGTGTGGGTCGCGGTGGTAATCCAGCTCCTGGTGCAAGTTCGTCGAATGTACCCAACTATCAAGGATACACCTAGTCTTTTGTTTTTGTAATATTTTTTGTAATAAGTGTCTGAACTTGTGTATGTTGCAATATCTATCAAATAAAATTATGTTCCACAGTCTTGTTACATCTTATCTTTTAACATGAACTTTTGAATTGGGACGATGATATGGTAGTCCAACATTCAACTTATTGGTGTTAGTAAAGAAGACCAATCTGAAGATTGAAATTTCACAACATAATATTCGAAGAGATAAAAGCACAACAACCATAACTAAAGCAACAAACATGAAAATAAAAGATAACGAAGAAAAAATGAAGACATCATTTTTTTGTTTCAGAAAATTTACTATGTAAAGCACGGTATTATACTGCGTTTTGTGTGTTGTCTTGTTGGTCTGAAAAGGCTGAACCGACTGCGCAAAAACTGTTTCGTTTCAGAAAAATTTACTATGTAAAGCGTAGTATTATACTGCATTTTGTGTGTTGTCTTGTCGGTCTGAAAAAGCTGAACCGACTGCGCAAAAGCTGTTTCGTTTCAGAAAAATTTACTATGTAAAGCGCAGTATTATACTGCATTTTATGTGTTGTCTTGTCGGTCTGAAAAAGCCGAACCGACTGCGCAAAAGCTGTTTCGATTCAGAAAAATTTACTATGTAAAGCGCAGTATTATACTGCGTTTTGTGTTATGTGTTGCCTATATATAACGGGCACATTCCACTTATTTTCTGCGCTTAACAATAACCAATAGCAAATATTTCCATAAAAACAAGGGTTTTCTTTACTATTTTACAAATGTCTCAACAACCCCTTTATGTCCCAAGGTGCGAGTGCGGCAAAAAATACATGAGTTTTGACTGTTGGGAAGAAGCTGGACGCCGCTACTGGGATTGTATGAACAAGTTTTATAGTCAACCCGACGAACCTACATGCAATTTTGAGGTATGGATTGATGAACCCTGTGAGCAGGAATACTACAAAGAAAAGTTGCAGCATCTTCACAGTGTATGTTTGAAGCAGTGTGAAAGAGAGCAACAATCAAAACGAGAAGTTGCGGAGTTGAAGGAGAAACTCAAGGAGGTGGAAGAAGAAAAAAAAATAAGCTGCTAGACCAACTCAAGTGGTTGGAGCAGAGAATACTAGGCGGTCGTGACTAAACAATGACATGTACGTGTTGAGCGTAGTACTGTAACTTTATGTTAGGTTTTCTATGTTTGTGTTTGTGTTGTACTGTTAAAATAAAATTGTTGTTCAAATTGTGTTAAAATATAATTGTTGCTAAAATATAATTCTTGCCATTATTACATAATGTAGTATTTACACAAAATACAAACAAAAAGAAATCAATGAGTCCCACAGCCTATGTGCTTAAAAAAGGAATCGAAGAAAACAACTAAAGCAACGTACAAGAAAATAAAGGCTGTTTCATGTGTTGTCTTGTCGGTCTAAAAAAGCTGAACCGTCCGCGCAAAAGCTGTTTCGTTTCAGAAAAATTTACTATTTAAAGCACAGTATTATACTGCGTTTTGTGTGTTGTCTTGTTGGTCTGAAAAAGCTGAACCGACTGCGCAAAAGCTGTTTCGATTCAGAAAAATTTACTATGTAAAGCGCAGTATTATACTGCATTTTGTGTGTTGTGTTGCCTATAAATAATAGGCGCATTCCACTTATTTTCTGCGCTTAACAATAACCAATAGCAAATATTTCCATAAAATCAAGGTTTTTCTTTACTATTTTAAAAATGTCTCAACAACCCCTTTATGTCCCAAGGTGCGAGCGCGGCAAAAGATGCATGATGTTCGACTGTTGGGAAGAAGTGGACGCCGCTACTGGACGTGTATGAACAAGATTTATAGGCAACCCGACGAACCTACATGCAATTTTGAGGTATGGATTGATGAACCCTGTCAGCAGGAATACTACAAAGAGCAGTCGAGTTCTCTTCATAGTTTGTGTTTGAAGCAGTGGGAATATGAACGGCAATACAAACGAGAAGTTGCAGAGTTGAAGGAGAAACTCAAGGAGGTGGAAGAAGAAAGAAATAAGCTGGTAGACCAACTCAAGTGGTTTGAGCAGAGAATACTAGGCAGTCGTGACTAAACAATGACATGTACGTGTTGAGCGTAGTACTGTATCTTTATGTTTCCCGTGTCATGTGTTTTCATTTATGTTATGTTAGATTTGCTATGTTTGAGTTTGTGTTGTACTGTTAAAATAAAATTGTTGTTAAAATAAAATTCTTGCCATTATTCACATAATGTAGTATTTACACAAAATACAAACAAAAAGAAATCGATGAGTCCCACAGCCTGTGTGCTTCAATGCAGCCGCTGGCCTGAGGCGCATCCCCTGTCGCCCGGGTATACTATCAGGATCATCCTCATCACGTCGCCTCTTTATGTGAGGATGTGCAGCAGCATGATCGTCAGCAACCTACAAAACAATTAATAAGCTTAGCATATGAAAATGTATATTAGTAATGTACGTGTTAAGGCAAAAATATTTTCTCACCATGGTCTCGTCGGGCTCCTGAGTATAAGCATCCGTGGTGTCCTCATCATCGCATACAATGCCCTTGGTGATGGGCAGGGACGAAGCCTTAATAAGAAAATAAAAAATTAATTTATGGCAAATCATTAAGGAAAAGAAAACAAATTAAAATTTAACAGTAATACGAACATACCTGCGCCTATGATAGATCCGCATCAACCACCGGGGATGAGCCAAAACTCAACCTCCGCTTGCCATCCACGTCTCTGGTCGGCCGATCCTCAGCTACAGTAGATGGGCCTGAAAAGAACTGGTCTACATCTCCGTCGAATATACCCGTGATCAACAATGGATCTGACGGGGTGACCTACGATGCTGGCAGATCCAGCTGAAGGCTGTACGATGGCATGCTGCTGGAAGGCTCGTCTAGATGAGGGAATTAACCCGGCTGGTCATCTCCAAGATCCTCAGCAGGTGCCTCAACAGGTGGGTCAACAGGTGCCTCGACGCCCCCTTGCTGGGGACCACCTCCTCGCTCTGGGCGCCCATGCTAGCCCGGCACATACTCCTGTACAGGTAAGCGAGAACAACAACACCCCAGCTGTACTGGGGTAACTCATCTATTTGCTGAAGATGATGTAGAAATCGCATACTCACTAGATTTCCCGAAGTGTTCGGGAACAAGACACCCCCAAATAGAAGGAGCAGCGCCAATCTCGTGTACCGGTGAATATGGAGATCATCTGTCTCGTCGGTGATGTCGGGGTGCAATACCTCCAAATGTAGCTTTCACAGCAATGCGACTGCCGTGTCTAGCTACATCCTCACCTTGTGGCCTGAAACCAGTAAACTGCAGCAGAAAATCCAAATACTGGGCACGCGTCATAAATCTCATATACTGAGGCAGTGCAACGTCCAGTCCATCAGCACGCAGCCCATATAAAACCTGATCATCCTGAAGCGTGATGGTGGCCTCGCCAATGGGTAGGTGAAAAGTGTGCGTCTCCGGTCGCCACCGCTCTATCAACGCCGTGATCAGTTGTCACACCTCCTTTTTAGTACCCCCGTAAGGGGTATAAGGGAGTTTTTCCAATTTAAGTGACAATCGAAACGGGATTATTATACAAGATCAGAGTCGCCACTAGGGATAATTTATGGTGTCCCAAGTCACCGGTTTAAAATCCCAAATCGAGAAAATTGACTCTTATTTACGGTCTGCGAACACAGAAATTCGAGTAAGGAATTCTGTTAACCTGGGAGAAGGTGTTAGGCATTCCCCAGTTCCGTGGTTCTAGCACGGTCGCTTTGATCATACTTGGCTTAGTTAAATTGTCTAATTACTTATTTTAGAACCTATGTGCATTTGCCTCTTTAAATCAAGAAATTATCTTTAAACAGGTCACGCGCACGTGTACCCATTTGGTTTGGCTCGTAAAAAATCATGTCACGCGTACGTGTCCACAATTAATCACACCTTATTATCATGAAGAAAGTTCGGCCGAAGTTGCGCGAACGGATACTCCGGTTTTATTTTTAGGAATCGTAATCATATCACGCGAACGTGTCCACAACCACGATAGTATATCAAACGTGCCTAAAGCAAACTAAGAACATTTGTCATTTTTATATCTAGGTTATGAAATTAATACGAGGGACATGTATGATTAAATTGTGGATAGCACACCTCGGACTATATGAATTAATATAGCGGCCTATACTAAAACAATTTTATTATTAAAAAAGTTTGATCGAAGTTGCGCGAACGCATACTCTGAATTGGTTTTTAGAATCGTAATTATGTCACGCGAACGTGTACACAATCACAATAATATTTTAAACGCGCCTAAAGGCTTTTCTACGAATATTTATGAATTGTATCTAAATTATAGAATTAAAGACATACCAACAGAAATTCTATGAACCCATAAAATTGATATACTAAGATAACATCAAAAGGATCAAATAAGCTCCAAAAAATATCCACTCATTTTTAATACCAATCACAACTTTGAATTTCTCGGAGAATAACTATGGAGGTCACGTCCATTTTTCCTCCACAAACTCACAATAGCTTAGATACAAAATTTTCACACAAAATTACTACAAGTTCAGAACTCTCAACAATCCAATCAATTGATAATGGAATTTAAACCAACAAATCCTCCAAAACAAATAGGCACAAAGTATTACAATAAAATTCATACTCAACAAAGCTAACAAGAAATATACAATTTAAAGAAATGCGACTGAATCATGGCCATAGACATCACTGATACTAACAAAAAGGGAACGGACCTTTGAACAAATTGAAACTCAACCTCAAATAGGAATCAAAGGGCAACGATTTCAAATCGAACCTCGACGGCGCTGGAAAACTCTAGGAATTTTCTGCTCAAAGCTTCTACTGGATTTTTGCCCACTTCTGTTTAGCAGCAGATGTGAGAGGACGAAATGGTGACAGTGAGTCTATATGTGTGTGTGTGCTCGCCGGGTCTGCTACTAGCGGCATCGCTGGTCAGAGCGGTCGGATTCTGGCGAAGGCTGGTGAGAAGACAACGGGCATCACGCGAGTCTAAGGGGTGTGGGTGGTCGACTTTAGATGGAGTTAGGGTTGGTCGCTGGTCTAGTTAGGTGGTTTCCGGCGAACTGTGGTGGCTGTTGGTTCATTTCCGGCGAGTGAAGAAGAAGGGTCTACGGCTGGAATGGGTTTTCTAGGGTTTTTGGTCTAAGTTTTAGAGAGGAAGCTCAAGGTCCATGGAAAACGGGTGCTTTTCTTGTGTTTCTCGCTAAGAATCAGCCATGAAATGGCTGCTTGAAGATGAAAAACAGGGGGTCGGGTCTCTTGACTGAAAACGGCGCTGATGGTTGTTTGTCTATAGGTCTAGGGTCTCTTTTGTTAGCTTTTTTATAGGGTTTTTTAGGTTAAGGAGTATGGGCCTAGAAATTATGGGCTTGGGAATTTGGGCTAGATCCGAAAATTAGGCCTAGAAAATGGGTTATTTGAGCCCAAATCGTATTCTTTCTCTTTGAACAAGACTGAAATACTACATTATATACTAATTAATCCTACTTAAATAAAATAACTATTAAAATGACACTAACCGTTAAAAAAAAACCTATTTTAGTATTTTTTTTCAATATTAAAAATGAATACAAAACATCAAAGAAATTATTTTTTGTAATTTTCATTTTTCGTGATAAAATAAAGTAAAAGAGTCAAAATTAGTTGAAATAACTATATTAGGCCTAAACTAAATATTTACATGCTAAAATATATAAAATCTTGGGGAGGGTCAAAAATCACATGTCTACAGCTGCCCCTCTTTGGCTGGAAACACGAAGTATTTTCAGACAAAGAACGACTAGACCATTTTTTGACCCGACCCTTATTTAGAGAGACCAAAACTAAGAGAAAAAGGGAATGTGACCGAGCCCTGGTATCTGAGCTGCCTACATATCCTTGGATATAAAGGAATCAGGCCACGTGTAGTTCAGAAGTAGGAACAGTGATGGAGTATACTGAGGTGGAGAGCCAGTCGAGGTGCCGTTCCGTCGAGGTTCCGGTCCGCGGTCCTGTTATTACATCAAAATAAAAAAAAAAATGAAAAAGACTAACTAAGCGTGTCAACTATGAGTTACATGATTCCTATCTATAAGTCTTCTGAAGCTTGATCTTGAGTCTTGAATGGTTCTTCATGCAGACTTTAGATTTGAACCTTGACGCTTGCTAGCTGCAGGTGCTAGTTCATTCTTCTTTAGCTTTTTCGGATCAAGATCGGATATGCAGTGCTTGTGACCTCAGCCATGTCTTGAGCAGCTCACATCTTTCATCAACTTTTGCATTCGGATTCACTTCTTGCTTTTTTTTTTCTGGATTGTGACTAACTTCTGTTGATCATCTCGGACTGTTGACTCGCATTATTGCCGCGAGCTTCTTTTATTGCTAACTTGAATTGCATTCTAAAGTGAATTCCCTTGTTTTCCAGGTGGGCGCTTGATTGCTTAACTTGAACCGTCTTCTTTCGAAACGTGAGCTGTTTTTCCTTGAAACTTGAACTGTTTTCCCTTGTTCTCCAGGTGGGCGCCTGATTGCCGAACTTGAATTGTCTTCTTTCGAAACTGCTTTCCCTTGAAACTTGAACTGTCTTCCCTTGTTCTCCAGGCGGGCGCCTGATTGTTGAACTTGAACTGTCTTCCTTCGAAACTGCTTCCCTTGAAACTTGAATTGTCTTCCCTTGTTCTCCAGGTGGGTGCCTGATTGCTGAACTTGAACTGCTTTCTCTTGAAACTTGAGCTGTTTTCCCTTGTTCTCCAGGTGGGTGCCTGATTGCTGAACTTGAACTGCTTTCTCTTGAAACTTGAGCTGTTTTCCCTTGTTCTCCAGGTGGGCGCCTGATTGCTTAACTTGAACCGTCTTCTTTCGAAACTTGACTGCTTTCCCTTGTTCTCCAGGTGGGCGCCTGATTGCTGAACTTGACCTGCTTTCCCTTGAAACTTGAGCTGTTTTCCCTTGTTCTCCAGGTGGGCGCCTGATTGCTGAACTTGACTTGCTTTCCCTTGAAACTTGAGTTGTTTTCCCTTGTTCTCCAGGTGGGCGCCTGATTGCTGAACTTGACCCGCTTTCCCTTGAAACTTGAGCTATTTTCCCTTGTTCTCCAGGTGGGCGCCTGATTGCTGAACTTGAACTGTCTTCCCTTGAAACTTGAGCTGCTTTCCCTTGTTCTCCAGGTGGGCACTTGATTGCTGAACCTCGAACTGTCTTCCTCTTGAAACTTGAGGTGCTTTCCCTTGTTCTCCAGGTGGGCGTCTGATTGCTAAACCTCGAACTGTCTTCCTTTTGAAACTTGAACCATTTTCCCTTGTTCTCCAGGCGGGCGCCTGATTGCCGAAACATTCCTTGTTCCCTTGTTTTCCATGTGGGTGCCTGTAATCAAAACAAACAAAACAAACAAAATTTTTCTACCCCAGTTTGCACCTGCAAGTAAAAACCTTCTCGCACAGCCTTTGTGCTGACAAAATTTGGTCACGGTACTTAAAAATTCAGGCTCCCAAGCTTGATTTGGACATAGACTTCGTCCCTGTTTCAAACAAAGAAAACTTGTGAGTTTAAACATGGTGGTTGGTTTGTGGCCTCGATATGGGTGCCTGCAATCAAAACAAACAAAACAAACAAAATTTTTCTGCCCTAGTTTGCACCTGCAAGTAAAAACCTTCTCGCACTACCTTTGTGCTGACAAAATTTGTGACGACCCAAAGGGTCATCACCTGTTTACCTATTCATTCCGTGCTTCCGAGGCCTTGAAAATCTCATTTTTAGTCGCCTCGATTTGCGTGCGCAGTCTGGGCGCGTAGCCGTAAAGCCTAAATGTGAAATTCTGTGAAAATGCTAAAATTTGGTATTGAAAAGAATAAGTTTGACTTTGGTCAACATTTTGGGTAAACGGACCCGGATTAGAAAAATATGGGACTCGGGCGTATGCCCGGAATCGAATTCTGAGGTTCCAGGCCCGAGAAATGAATTTTTGAGTAAAATTGTTTTTCTGGAATTATTAAGGAAAATGGAAATGAAAATCGATTAGAACGTGTTGGTATCGGGGCCGTATTTTGGTTTCGGCACCCGGTACAGGTCTTATATGTGATTTAAGATATTTCTGTGAAGTTTGGTTGAAATCGGACGTCGTTTGACGTGTTTCGGACTATAAGTTCTAAATTTGAAAGTTTATGAAGTTGGAAGGAAAACTATTGATTTTGAGGTTTGATTCATTGTTTTTGATGTTATTTTGGCGATTTGATCGCACGATTAAGTTCGTAGGATGTTGTTGAGTTAGTGTATGTGTTTGGTTAGGAGCCCCGAGGGCTCGGGAGTGTTTCGGAGGTGTTTCAGAGTGGTTTCGGACTTAGGAAAAGTGCAGGTTTGCTTCAGCTGTTGCAGAACTCATTTTCTTCTTCGCGTTCGCAATAAATCCCACGCGTTCGCGAAGCTTCAGCTTCATCCTCCTTCGCATTTGCGTCAGCACACTCGCGTTCGCATACCATTACACGCAAACGCGTAGCCTTGAAACTTCCTTCACCGCGTTCGCGTACGTGCCCACGCGTTCGCGTAGACCTAAATCCTGGACCCCCAGCCTTTTCTCTTCGCGTTCGCGTCCTTCCCTATCGCGAACGCGATGGTCAGTTGAGTCAACCCTTCGCGAACGCGAAGGGCAATTTTTTCCCAGTTATATTTAATTTTCAGAACAGTGTGGTCGCGACTTCTTCATAAAAACATCCGAGTTTCTTCTTCTCCAAGGTCCTTAGGCATCCATTGAAGCTTCCTTTCATCAAGACCTCTTGGGTTAGTAAATCCCAACTCGTTTTCTTCATTTTCCATCATTATTTATTGAATTGCTAAGCTTAAATCATGTAATTTAGGGTAGAAATTGGGGGAAATGGGTAGAACTAGGGCTTTTTACTTTTTCTTGATTTAGACCTCGTTTTGGGGTCGAATTTTAGAATAAATTATATATTCGGGCTCGTGGGGTGAATGGGGGATTTGTTTTTGGTCCGAACCTCGTGTTTTGACCAAGCGGGCCCGGGGGCGATTTTGGGATTTTTGGGAAGAAAGCTTGGAAATCTATAATTAGACATGGGGTTGGATTTGTTTAGCATATATTGATATTATGAAGTCATTATTGTATAGATTTGATTGAGTTGGAGCCGAATTCGAGAGGGAAAGCAGTTGTTGTGGATTGATTTGGGCCGTGGAAGTTGAGGTAAGTGTTTGGTTTAACCCTAGCTTGAGGGAATATGAGTTGAGTCTTGTTTGCTACTTGCTAATTGATCGAGTACGATGTATAGGCATGGTGACGAGTTTCTATATATTGGTGTCTAGCATGACCGTGAGTCCTTATATTGCGGATATTTTTTGGTTTGGTTATAACTTCCATGTTGATTGATGACTTCTATATGTTGCAAGAGTATGAGAAAGGAAATTGTGATCTTTAAATTTCGTTGAGCGTTGGCTCGAGTTGAAATACAATTTGTGAGATTATATGAGATAAGTAAATCTTTGGAGCATTGGCTCAAGTGATGATGTAAATTATGAGGTGAAAGAGAAAGAAGAGAATGAGTTATTGAGTTGCTCCCTTGCTGGGATTTATTGTGTAAATTGTGTTCCCTTGCTGGGATTTATTGTGTAAAATGTGTTCCCTTGCCGGGATTTATTGTTCAACTGTGTTCCCTTGCCGGGATTTTTATTATAAACTATTAATCCCCTTGCCCCTTTTATCTGTGATTGTTGTTTGGGCGAGGATGAGTGTAAAGCACGAAGGGTGATGCCGTGCATTGTTTGTTTATGGTAAGGAAAGAGTGTAAAGCACGAAGGGTGATGCCGTGCATTGTTTGCTTATTATGAGAAAGAGTGTTAAAGCACGAAGGGTGATGCCGTGCCGCACGATGTACCATTCCGTGCCGATAGTATTGATATATGTGAGGAATGGGAGTAAAAACACGAAGGGTGATGCCGTGCACATGTTATTGCTTGGTGAGTACGAGAGTAAAAGCACGAAGGGTAATGCCGTGCACTTGTTGGTTTCTGTTTCATTACATACTATTGAGTTGTGTTGTTTTCCTTTGTTACTGGACGACTCTTATTTGGAAATTATTATACTCCCCACAGCATGCTTCCCCTCCCATATTGTTTATCTGTTTTGTATTTCGATTCCGCTGTATATATATATATATATATATATATATATTATATATATATATATATATATATATAAATTGCACAGGCTTATGTGGTAGTCTGGTCTAGCCCGTCGACTACTTTCGTCGGGGTTAGGCTAGACACTTACCAGCACATGGGGTCGGTTGTGCTGATACTACACTCTGTGCTATTTTGCACAGATCCAGGTTTCGAGCAGCATCAGCAGCAGCACTAGGGTGGGAGCAGGCCTTCAGTCCGGTGAGACCCGAGGTAGCCTGCAGCGTCCGCAGGCCCGGCGTCTCCCTTATTCTCTCTTTTTGGCCTGTTGCCTCATTGTATTTGAGACAAACAACTTATGTTTTCTTTCAGGCGTTTGTATTTAGTATTTCTTAGCAGTTCGTGAGTATTGTGACACCAGTCCTGGGTAGAGGCTTATATTGACTATTCCGCATTTTGATTCAGTTTCTATAATTAAGACTTCCGCTGCTATTTAATTTCGTTTTTTTTATATTGTTACCATGAATTGTTAAAAAGGGATTATGTTGTAAACGGAAAGTAATTAAATTTGGCTTGCCTAGCTTCTACGAGTAGGCGCCATCACGACTCCCAAGGGTGGAAAATCCGGGTCGTGACAAAATTTGGTCACGGTACTTAAAAATTCAGGCTCCCAAGCTTTATTTGGACATAGACTTTGTCCCTGTTTCAAACAAAGGAAACTTGTGAGTTTAAATGTGGTGGTTGGTTTGTGGCCTCGACTTTGCGGGCGATTGCTCCTTCACTTGCCATGATAACCCTGATTTCAAACGTGAAAGACCTTGCCTGTTTATTGACTAACACTTTCTCTGTCACCCTTATCACACAAAATACCTCTGATCAGTTCAAACCCAATATCCTCTATCTGTTGCATTTTGCTCATGAATTGATATTTACCGAACCATTGTATTTCACATGAATCCCGAAACACGTTGATTTTTACCAACTCAGTGCGCTTGCTGTTCTTTCCTGACGTAGGTCACTGGCCTTGGCCTTGAGGTCTGTTGCTCCTTCACTTGCCATGATAATCTTTGATTCCCACTTGGAAAACCTTGCTTGTTATTGGTAACCACTTTCTCTGTCAACCTTATCACAGAAAATACCTTTGATCCATTCAAACCCAACACCCTCTATCTGTTGCATTGTTCATGAATTGACATATACCGAACCTTTGTATTTTCACATGAATCCCAAAGCACGTTGATTGTTACCGACTCAGTGCGCATGCTGTTCTTTCCTGACTTATGCCACTTTGATGTGCAAGACAGATTCTGCTTTGTGCAATTGGAAAGCTGGTAGCATATTTTGAAGTCATTTCTCACTTGTTTTGACCAAACTGACTCAAAAGAGGACTTGAACAACAAAAGGAGCAGAGTAAGGAACAATGGAAAGACATGAGATCTAGCAAGAAAACTACAAGGTAAAACTTATCAGATGTGGATACCAACTCTAATGACCATGACACGCATTTTTGGATTAATGGCCTAATCTGTCAAGAAAGTCTAATGTTCAACTCTTGTTGTACCTCTTCGCCATGAAACTGGGCTTCAACTCTCTTGCTTATCCTATATGATTCACGATCCTTATTCGACTTGTGGTGCCCGAAGGGTTTTCACCATCAAGCCTCTCTCATTTTGTTCTTTTTCTCAACTCACTGTCGCCTTATGGTGCCTGTGAAGGTTTTCACCGATAAGAATCTCTCATTTTTTCTTTCCTTCTTCTTACTTCCTCTGATTCTGCAAATGACAAAGCACTGACCATAGTAACAACATCATATGCTCATGGCACGTCTAGCTCGGCACTCTCAAAGATTATCTGGGAGGTCTTTATGGGACCGCAATGTGGCTTTTGGACAGGATTAGAAAGAAAGGATATCATAAAGGCTCAAAACAACTTGAAGGGGTTTAGAATTACAACTTTTGGAATGAGATCTTTTACAAAACCGCAACTTCTGCCCCAGTTTCCTTGCCTGGGGAATTTCGAATTTTATTTTGATGGGACCGAACCGTGAGGCTGCCTACGTATCCTTAAAAGGAATCAGGTCGAACGTAGTTCATGACATAGGAATTACTTTATTTTTTGTACTTTTCTCTTCTTTTTCTTCTTTTCTCTCTCTCTTTCTCTTTTTTTTCTTTTCTTCTCTTTTTTTTCTTTCTTTTGCTTTACTTACTTTTTTTTTTCAATTTCTTTTCTCTTTTCCTCTTCTCTTTTTCTTCTTTTCTTTTTCCTCTTTTTTCTTCTTTATTTATCCTTTGTATATGTGTTTCTGAACTTTACTACTGATTCCAAAAGAGGGGTATGAAAGAAGACAAATAAGGCTCAAAAGGGGTAACAAAGGATAAAGTGTTTAGATAGCAGAAGGAGTACCTCCCAATCTCTGAGAATACCAAGTATAACACATGCAACCTGAAGATGAAAAATGAAGATCATGCATAGCATTTCGTTTGCAGCATCGGCGTTGCTATCACAGATATGCCTTCCATCTTTCTTTAGTGCCTTGTCAAGTACAAAGCTCTTCTTGGGTGATTTCTTCTTCAAAATGGATGTGCTCAGTCAGTTTGGAGCAAACTCCCTTGGCTTTATGTTGTAACTTGAGATGCGCTTGAACTGAAAGCTGCTTGCTTCAAATTGTCTGGGATGCACTCTCTTGTAACAAATTATTGTCACCCTAATAACTTCCCAAATTATTTGCCCCAGTTTCACACGGTTCGGGCTTTAAACGATATCAAAATGTCCAAATATGTACTTATTTCCCTCAAGTGTCCCTATCATCTTCAAACTTGTTTCATTGCTTCATGATTAAACTAACTTTTAAGACCATACCTAGAATTATGCGTGCATGTCATGTCACTAGAGCCAGCATGAAAAAAACTATAAAAGGAGAAGAGAACTAAACAAAAAATGACCAGAAATAACAGAAAACAGAGAATTGCATTAGACAGACGGTGAAAGAGTTTGAGCAACATAAACAGGGGTTACAACCCTGGAACAAACCTAGATAACACTAAAAGAGTTACTACGACTAAACAAACAAGGCAAAACAAAAGGATAGAAGGGTTTGAGTCACAAGACAATATCCGGATTACAACCCTCAAAATAACCCGGATAACCGAAATGACAACAAAATGAACCACCAAGACTCCTCCCTGGCTAGCCAAGAAAGGAGTGTCTTTCCAATTACCAAGCTCGGCATCATAGTCACCGAGTTCCACATCAATATTTGTCACGACTTGGATTTCCCACCACCAGAGTCGTGATGGCGCCTACTCGTGGTAGCTAGGCAAGCCAACTTAATTACCTTTCCATCACTAGGTATTATCTTTAACAGTTTATAACATCAATATAGAACATAAAGTCTAATAAGAACAATAGCGGAAGTCTGTATTAAAAATGATAAATTTAGAACGCGGAATGGTCAAAAACAACCTCCACCCAAGATTTGGTGTTACATTACTCACGAACCACTAAGAGTAAACTAAATACAAAGGTCTGAAAGAAATATAACAG
Source organism: Nicotiana attenuata (assembly GCF_001879085.1). NCBI lineage: Eukaryota > Viridiplantae > Streptophyta > Magnoliopsida > Solanales > Solanaceae > Nicotiana > Nicotiana attenuata. The sequence goes on from NW_017672079.1 coordinate 39,044, forward strand.
CTGTCTGTCTCGAAACAATGAGGCAACAGTCAAAAAGAAAACATAAAGAAGAGACGCCGGGCCTGCGGACGCCTGCAAGGCTACCTCAGTCTCGTGATAATGAAAGCCTGCTCCCGTACTATTGCTGCTGCTGCTCCTCAAAACCTGGACCTGTGCAAAAATGCACAGAAGTGTAGCATCAGCACAACCGACCCCATGTGCTGGTAAGTGTCTAGCCTAACCCCAGCGAAGTAGTGACGAGGCTAGACTGGACACCACATAAACCTGTGCAGTTATAGATATACAGCGGAAATCGAATACAAAGCAATTACCAACATGGGAGGGGAAACATGCTATGGGGAGTTACAATAATAACAATAATCCAGAGTAACATCTAAAACAACTTAGGTTCACAGTAAACAAGGAATCAATACTCAAATGTAAACACATAGCCTCAATAATTGTTGCGGCGTGCAACCCGCTCCATAATCACTATTGTTGCGGCGTGCAACCCGCTCCACAATATCATTGTTGCAGAGTGCAACCCGACCCATATCATTTATCATGTATCATTGTTGCGGCGCGCAACCCGATCCTCATATATTATTGTTGCAGCGTGCAACCCGATCCTCAATATCATTTAACAGTCTGACTTCCCAAACAACAGTCACAATTAAGGGCATAAAATAAGCAAATATTTGACAACCATCCCAGCAAGGGAAAGAATCCAACAAGTTCAACCAAACGTCCCGACAAGGGAATAATCAACAACGCTTTCTGTTTCTTACTTTTCTTATCTTTTAGTTCACTTTACTATTTTGAGCCAACGCTCCAAAGAATCAAGTCATTTCGTATACTTTCAATATTCATATCACACTTCGAGCCAATGCTCCCAGGAATCAAGTGATCATATTATCGTTCACATGTTATTCACACCAAATGGAAATCCTCCAATAAACACGGAGTTCACGACCAAATCATGATAATCACATTATAAGGACTCACGGTCATGCTAGACACCAATGTATAGATACTCGTCACCATGCCTATACATCGTACTCGATCACATAGCAATTAACAACATGACTCAACTCCTATTCCCTCAAGCTAGGGTTAAACCAAACACTTACCTCAAAGCCTTGAATTCCGCTTAATCCTCAACTATCGCTTTACCTCGTGATTCAACCTCCAATTCAGTGATATCTAGGCATAATTAATTCAACAATATCAATAAGGACTCAATGGCAACTTCTCATAGCCTAGATATGAATTTTCTAGCATTATTCCAAAAATACCAAAATTAGACACCGGGCCCACATGGTCCAAACTCTAGGCTCGGACCAAAACCCGATCACCCATAACCCCACGAGTGCAAATATATAATTTGTTTTAAGATTCGACCCCAAATTGAGGTTGAATCACCCAAAATTCTCAAAACCCTAACTCTACCCAAAACCCATAATTTCTACCTTGATTTCATGTTTTAGGGCTAGGAAATTAGTGATTAGTTGAAGAAATTAAGAGGGAATGAAGTTAGGAACACTTACCTATGAAGTTATGGAGGAAGAGGTTCTTCAAACTTGTCTATGGAGGGTGAAGGAGAAGAACTCGTGAGGGAATAATGAAAGAATCCCGAATGTACTGTTTCTGAAAACTTAAAAAAAATCACTGGGCGAAATTACCCTATGCGTTCGCGACAATAGGGTCGCGCTCGCGATGAACAGAAGTTGGCAAGCATCGCGTTCGCGGACAAGGGATGCGAACGCGAAGAGAAAATATTGGGTGCCTGGAAAATTGGTCTACGCGAACGCGTTCGGTAACACGTGAACGCGATGAAAGGCGGCCTGAAACTTCGCGAACGCGAGGACTTTATCGCGAACGCGGAGAAGGAACAGGGGAAGGTACGCGAACGCGAGCCTAAGGCTGCGAACGCGAAGAAGGAATTCACTGGGCAAAAATTGCAGAAAAATCTGCTACCATTCTAAGTGCAAAAACACCCTGAACCACCTCCAATTCACTCCCGAGCCCTCGGGGCTCCTAACCAATCACACACACTAGCTCAATAACATCCTACGAACTTACTCGAGCGATCAAATTGCCAAAATAACATCAAAATCATTGAATCAAGCCTCAAACTCATCATTTCTATTTCAAACTTCCTAAACTTCCAACTTTAGATAATTACGTCAGAAACACGTCAAACGACGTCCGATTTCGACCAAACTTTACAGAAAGCGCTTAACACATATTTAAGACTTGTACCGGGCGTCGGAACCATTATACGAGCCCGATACCACAGTCTTTTAATCAGTTTTCATTTCTATTTACCTTAATAATTTTAGAAAAATAATTTCACGGAAAAATTCATTTCTCGGGCTCTAGACCTCGGAATTCGACTCCGGGCACATGCTCGAGTCCCATATTTTTCTACCGACCTTCCGGGACCGTCCAATCTCGGGTCCGGGTCCGTTTACCAAAAATGTTGACCAAAGTCAACCTTAAACATATTAATATCAAAATTCTTCAAATTTTTCACAGAATTCACATATTTCAACATAAAAGCTTTCCGGCTACGCGCGCGGACTGCGCACGCAAATCGAGGCAATTAAAAATGAGGTTTTCAAGGCCTCGGAAACACAGAATGAATGAGAAAACAGGTGATAACCCTTTGGGTCGTCACAATATTACCAAGACCATTACCAATTTCAATATCATTAACTTCACCAAGTGGCTCATTGACTCCTTTGACCAACCCTTCATCATTGCAAACCATCCCAACAATCTGTGCGTTGTCATGTACCTGTAGAGGATTATGTGTGACACTTGCGGTATTACTGCCTTGGACCACAATTATTCCTTCTTCAATCATTATTTCTATTTCCCTTTTCAAAGCACGATAATCTTCAACATTGTGCCCCTGGGCATTGGAGTGGTATTCACACCTTTTAGCAGGGTCAAAGCTTCTCGCACGTGGGTCTTTATAATTTAGAGGAATAGGTGCAATCATGTCGCAATGCTTTAATCTCTCAAACAAGCTTGCATAGGACCCTCCTATTGGTGTAAAATTACCTTTCAGCCTTTGTTCCCTTCTACACCCTTGACTTGAATGTTGGTTATAGGGCACTTGAAAATTTTGTGGAGGCTGGTGAAGCTTTTGCGGTGCTCATGCTCGCCTTTTGGAGTGACCCAGTGGTTGGACAGATGGCCCGACGTTGATTAGAGGATAATACTGGGGTGGATTATGTTGAGCTCGGGGATATTTATGAGGTCAATATTGAGGCTGAAAGCAGTTAGCACGGATGCCCACTGGATCCTGTCGTTGGCGGGACTCAGCAACATCTTTTCTATCAATGGGAGGACTGTCCCGAGCAACTTGTTCATTCCATCTGAACCAAAATTCCCTAAAACTTTCTTTGGGTTTCCTTTCCATCTGAGATAGGGAGGAACGGACTGGGACAATGTCTATATTGTACTGAAAGTGTCGCACAAAATCTTGGGCCATGTCATCCCATGTATGCCACTTACCGACATCTCGACGGGTATGCCATTCCAAAGTTGCCCCAGTCAGGCTCTCACTGAAATACGCTATTAGCAACTCATCTTTCCCGCCAACACCTCTCATTTCATTGGGATAACTCCTCAGATGGGCTACCGGATCTCCACGTCCATCATACAAGTTAAACTTTGGCACTTTAAACCCCGCGGGCAGATGAACATCAGGGAACATACACAAGTCATTGTAAGACATGTTAATCTGATTTCCCATCCCTTGCATGCTTATTAAGGACTGTTGTATACCTTTCAGCTTCCTAGATATCTTCTCTCTCCCTTCCTTCCCTATGAACTTTTCATTTTCAACATGAGGCTCATTCCGAGGGCTATGATGGTATGAGTCAGGGACCTTGTGGGCAACCTATGAGGGGTAATATTGGGCATCATGAGTTTTGAGTGGGTGTTCATTGTTGGATTTAAGAAAGGAAGATTGTTGAGAAGTTGTGATCGTGGGGATAGTGGATATGATAGGTGGGCAATTTTTGGGAAAGTTAGTTGGAGGACGAGTGATAGAGCTGCTAGGGTTGTTGGGAAAGCTGTGATAAGCGGGAGGATCTGGAGAGTATGGGGGATCATCTGGCACTATGACCGGAGTTTGGGTAAGGGTAGCATCAAGGAAGCTAGGTGGTGGCGGGGGTGGTGCCTTCCCAGTCATCCAAGCCTGATACATGTCCGTCATGTGTTGTCTTAACATCCTTACCTCATCAACCAACCCAGTGTCCTGTTCAACCAATTGCTTTCGGGCACCGGTATCAACCAACTCAATTATGTTGTTGTCTGCCATTGCCTTTTGACTTTATGCTGTAGAGAGGAGTTACCACTTTAAGAACCACAAACCAATCACCCTTCTGCTATGAAGATAACAAAGATGAACAAAATGAAGTCATCACGTTAGCGCTAGGGCATTTAACATAAGATAATCTCACTTTATGTGCAATGCACCTAGTCACAATTATTGGCTCTAAAATGACTTCGAGGGTACGAAGGTCATATGGCATCATCCCAATTTCACTCTTTTTGCTCCATTTCCTTCTTCATTTTCCTTTCTAGAACCGTTTGGTTTTTTTAATTTCCTTTATCCTCTTTTTCTTTTTGCTTTTCTCTCTTTTCTTTCCTCTCATTTCTCACATCCCATAATTTCATCTCTCTTTTTCTTTTTCTTTTTTTTCCTTTTCCTTTTTTTCTTTTTTTTTAATAAATAAAAAAAATAATTCGATCGAACCCTATGTAGGTTGCCTACGTATCATGACGCCGCATGAATCAGATCTTTGCGTAGTTCTGGAAGATCGGGAATAGATTAAACAAACTAACATTTTTTTTTACTTTTTTTTTACCTTAAAAGACTACCCGGATGAGAAATTATTACGGAAAAACCCCTAGAAGAGAATATTTTTTCATTTTTTAGGAAGGTAATCTAAAGGATGAACCAAAGAAAAATATTTCGAATTTTTATTTGATACCCTGAAAAAAGATTTCGAAACAAGAAATGAAAAATATAAAAAAAATGTTTTTGGATTTTAGTTTTTGATTATCTAAGGGAGAAACTTTGTAAATAAACCAAAGATAAAGTATGTTGTTTTTTTTCTTCTATGTACAATGTCCTAAAGTTCTAGTAAAAATAAAAAGAATTTTTTTTTCATTAATTTCCCAAAGGATGTGACGACCCAACCCGTCGTCACGTGTGTTACAGCCCCGTTTCCCCCATTTTATGCTTCATCATGTTTCATTATCAGTATTTGATGTGTTAGAGTTTGTTTGGAGTGGTTTTGATAAGAAATGAGACACTTAGTCTCTTTTAAGAAGGCTTAAGTTGGAAAAGTCAACCGGACGTTGACTTTTGTGTTAGAGGGCTCGGATTTGAATTCTGATGATTTGGTTAGCTTCGGGGGATGATTTGTGACTTAGGAGTGTGATCAAAAGTGATTTTGGAGGTCCGGAGTAGAATTAGGTTTGAATTGGCAAAGTTAGGATTTTGGCGAATTCCGGTCGATAGGTGAGATTTTGATCCGGGGGTCGGAATGGAATCCCGAGAGTTGAAGTAGCTTCGTTAGTTGATTCGGGATGTGTGTGCAAAATTTCAGGTCATTCGGAGGTGTTTTGGTTGGGTTTTTGATCGAATGCGTGTTTCGGAAGTTTTGGAAGAACTTAGGCTTGAATTCGATAAGAAATGATGGTTTTAGTGTTGTTTGAGGTGTTTTGATGATTGGAGCAAGTTTGAATAAGGCATTGGATCATGCTTGTGTTTTTGGGTGAGGTCCCGGGGGCCTCGGGGTGATTTCGGATGGCTAACGGGATGAAATTTGGAGTTTAAAGACTGCTGAGTGGTCTGGTATCTGGTATTTTCGCTTCTGCGGAAATGGACCGCAGAAGCGAGCAGGAAGGCGCAGAAGCGGAAAAGTTGGTCCATATCAGGTTCCGCAGAAGCGGAAGTTAGGACAGCATAGGCGGTCCCGCTGGTGCAAAATTTGGGCCGCAGAAGCGGTCAAGGCCCTTAAGTGAAGGTCCGCAGAAGCGGACGTGGACCGCAGATGCGGGAGTCACAGAAGCGACATTTTACCGCAGAAGCGGAAATAACTGTTCAGAAGTGGTTTTTAATCCCTTCGCGAAATTTTACAGAACACAAATTTTAACTTCGGACTTGGGGTGTTCTTGAGCGATTTTGAAGACGGAATTCAAGGACTTCGATCAGGTAAGCACCCTTGAACATAGAACATGATTTTATCATGCAAATACATGAAATTTGACTGAAAACTCAAGGAATTAAGGTAAAAAATGGTGGTTTAGGGCTTGAAACCTAAGAGAACAAAAATAGGAATTTGAGGGGTCATTTGGACTTCGATTTTGGTGTTCTTTATATGTATAGACTCGTGGCGAGATAAGGATTCCGGTGATGTGAATTTTATAATTTTTCGAGAAGTGGGCCCGGGGCTCGGGTTTTGCCAACTTCGTGATTTTCGATATTTTTCGAGTCTTTTCGATTGGGTATTGTCCCATTAGCATATTGTGACGTATTCGTTGTGGTTTTGGTCAGATTCGACGCGCGAGGAGGTGAATTCGAAAGGCAAAGGCATAGCGAGCAAGGACTTTGGCCAGCTTGAGGTTAGTAATAGATGTAAATGCTGTGTTGAGGGTTTGAAACCCCGAATTTGCACATCGTAGTGCTATGTGAGGTGACTTGCACGCCGGATAACAAGCGTGGGGTAGAGCACCGTCGGGGATTGTGACTTGGTCCGTCCCGTTTAATAAAATTACTACCTAATTGATTGTAGTTTTGTGATATCCTTATAAAAATGGATTAAATGGTTATATTTGGGCTTTGTGCCAACTACTTGAATCCTTCAGGGATTGTTTTAAATGGTTTCTCACCATAATCACAAATATTAGACTCAGTCCCGACATTTAATATTGTGTTTGGAAACTCAACCACCTTTCTTAAATTAGAAACTAAATTAATATTTTTAAATGAAGTTTGGGCTGAATATTTTTATACTATCATGTGAATTTGGACTGAGTATGGGATCGGGCTGCACGCCGCAATGGTATAATAATATTGATATGAGGCCAAGGGTCTGTTTGATGCCACGAGATGGCTTATTATTGCGCTTGGGCCGTAAGGGGCCCCTCCCGGAGTCTGCACACCCCCAGTGAGCGCCGTCGACGTTAAATAAATGGAGGGGGCTGCACGGCCGTAGCGAGGTACTGGAGGTACCGGTTTATGTGTTGCATTGCATATTTATCTGTCATTTACTCTTCATCTGTTGTGGTATTATTATAATTGTCTTCGCTGTTTTACTATATTTGTAGCCTTACTTTGTGTTTATTTAGGATTTCTTATCCTCAGACTTTATTTATATTTATTACTTTCTGGGTTGGAAGTACTCACAATACTCCCTGCACCTTGTGTGCAGATTCAGGTACACCACAGGGTGAGTGAGGACTTGTTAGCTGAGCAGCGTTTATCCGGGAGTATTGAGGTAGCTGCATGGCGTTCGCAACCTTGATCTCTCCCATCTATTTTATCCTTTATTCGTATTTCCTTTCTAGACAGACTTGTGATAAGTGAATATTTCGTTTTAGAGGCTCATGTTCGTGACACCAGATTTGTGGGCTATTTAGTATATTATTCCGGGGTTTTCGAATGTTAGAAATTATTTTAGAGATTCCTCATTTAAATTGTTATTTTTACTTGAGAATATTTATTTATCCATCTAGGTTATTTGGTTAAAGTTGTGTAAATAGTCGGGCTTGCCTAGCAGTATGTTGGGCGCCATCACGACCGGGGTTTGGGTCGTGAGAAAGAAGTACCTCGAAAGAAAATCTTTTTGAATTTTTTTGGAATTAATATCTTAAAGAAAACTTCTAAAGATGTATCAAACGAAAATTCTTTTTTTCTTTTTTTTTTGTTTGAATTTTTAGTATCAATTTACTAAAGGAAATATAAAAGCAATTTTTATATTTTGAGTTCCAGATATTAATGTCCTAAAGGAAAACTACCTCAAAATTTCTTTTTTTTTTTCAATTTCTGGGAGTATTATTTCTAAAGAAACTTCTAATGGAAATATAGAAACGTAAAATCTCTTTTTTTTTCTTCGGATTTTGATTTATAATACATTTTCAAATACAAAAAAAAAAAAATACAATAACAAAAGACTCGACATTACTGTACAAAACTAGAAGGTAAAAGACGACATAAAAATAAAAACTGACTCAAAACATAAAAAATTCTCCTTAAGCAACTCTTGAATGAGGGATCCTGCCTGGATGGTCCCGAGGTGTCTGTCATGCTCAAACTCCGGTAAGTAAACCCACACCTGTATGAAAGAATTAAAACCAAATAAGTTAAAGACCTAGAACGCTATGTGAGACAATAACTCTTCCTGTTGGACACATGCAAGACATGATTGTGACTATTTTTCTAAAATTAACCTATGTGGCTAAAAGTGGCTAAAAATGCAAGATTTCGCTAAGACCCCGCGAAGCCAAGAACCTAAGACTCACTAGGAAGACCGGACCCTATGTGGGCTGCCTAAGTATCCCCCCCGAAAGACGAAAATCATGTATGTGTAGTTCGGGCACATTGGATACAGGCGAGAATTAAAAAAAATAACTAATTTAGAGAAAACATATTTTTTTGTCTTTTTTTGAAAAATAAAGGGAAAGTGCAAAATGTTTTTGATTTTTTCAATCAATATTTTTTTTTGTCTTTTTCTTAATAAAAATGTGAAAGAAAAACATAACTGGGCCCTACTTGCTTTATTTTCACTCTTCACCCTCTTTTCTTTCTCTTTTACTTCAGCTATGATTGGTCCGCGAAATGACCTTTTACCCTTGAAGAAATGCAACATGTAGCATATAGGATGCATAAGGACGGTCTTTTATTTTTGGGGTACACCTGTCCTAGACGGACCCCACCCCTGTGTTGAGTCCCCTAAGTCAAATGCACGTGATGCAATCAAACGTTCCTACTAGTGATCCGGCATGAGGTTGTGTTATTCTAGGTTTAAACCTGGGGTTGTGTTCTAGACTGGGTTTACCCGAGCGGACAACTCGAGCCAAGGTGGGGGCAATGTACCGGGAGCATTAAAGTCTGCCCGGCCTTGTTGCTGGCCCATGCCTCGTCCTAACTGGTATGACTTCTAACAGAGAGTGGGCCACGCGAACGTGTGCGCCAAATTTTAGAAGACTCAGAAGGGTGGCATAAGAAAGCATTTTAATAACATTCAAACAATATTATAATAACACATAAATGGCAATTAGCACATTGGGTTCACAAAATACAATAATATCAACAACAAATAAAGCCAAGCAAAATCATATTAACAAGCTCGAATTCTTGAACCCTGAACCAGAAGTTCTGGTTTTTGTCCCCAGCAGAGTCGCCAGAGCTGTCACACCTCCTTTTTACTACCCCCGGAAGGGGTATAAGGGAGTTTTTTCAATTTAAGTGACAATCGAAACGAGATTATTATTTAAGATCAGAGTCGCCACTTGGGATAATTTATGGTGTCCCAAGTCACCGGTTTAAAATCCCGAATCGAGGAAATTGACTCTTATTTACGGTCTGCGAACACAGAAATCCGAGTAAGGAATTCTATTAACCCCGGAGAAGGTGTTAGGCATTCCCGAGTCCGTGGTTCTAGCACGGTCGCTTTGATCATACTTGGCTTAGTTAAATTGTCTAATTACTTATTTTAGACCCTATACGCATTTGCATCTTTTAATCAAGAAATTATCTTTAAACAGGTCACGCGCACGTGTACCCATTTGATTTGGCTCGTAAAAAATCATGTCAGCGTACGTGTCCACAATTAATCACGCCTTATTATCATTAAGAATGTTCGGCCGAAGTTGCACGAACGCATACTCTGATTTTGTTTTTAGGAATCGTAATCATGTCACGCAAACGTGTCCACAACCACGATAGTATATCAAACGTGCCTAAAGCAAACTACGAACATTTGTCATTTTTATATCTAGGTTATGAAATTAATACGAGGGCCATGTATGATTAAATATTGGATGACACACCTCGGACTACATGAATTAATTTACTGGCTTATAAAAAAACAATTTTATTATTAAGAAAGTTTGATTGAAGTTGCGAGAACGCATACTCCGAATTGGTTTTTAGAATCGTAATTATGTCACGCGAACGTGTACACAATCAAAATAATATTTTAAACGCGCCTAAAGGTTTTTTACGAATATTTATGAATTGTATCTAAATTATAGAATTAAAGACATACCAACAGAAATTCTATGAACCCATAAAATTGATATACTAAGATAACATCAAAAGGATCAAATAAGCTCCAAAAAATATCCACTCGTTTTTAATACTAATCACAACTTTGAATTTCTCGGAGAATAACTATGGAGGTCACGTCCATTTCTCCTCCACAAACTCACAGTAGCATAGATACAAACTTTTCACACAAAATTACTACAAGTTCAGAACTCTCAACAATCCAATCAATTGATAATGGAATTTAAACCAACAAATCCTCCAAAACAAATAGGCACAAAGTATTACAATAAAATTCATACTCAACAAAGCTAACAAGAAATATACAATTTAAAGAAATGCGACAGAATCATGGCCATAAACATCACTGATACTAACAAAAAGGGAACGGACCTTTGAACAAATTGAAACTCAACCTCAAATCGGAATCAAAGGGCAATGATTTCAAATCGAACCTCGACGGCGCCGGAAAACTCTTGGAATTTTCTGCTCAAAGCTTCTACTAGATTTTCGCCCACTTCTGATTAGCAGAAGATGTGAGAGGACGAAATGGTGACAGCGAGTGTGTGTGCGTGCTCGCCGGGTCTATTACTAGCGGCGTCGCTGGTCAGAGGGGTCGGATACTGGCGAAGGCTGGTGAGAAGACGACGGGCGTCACGCGGGTCTCAGGGGTGTGGGTGGTTGACTTTAGATGGAGTTAGGGTTGGTTGCTGGTCTGATTAGTTGGTTTCCGGCGAACTGTGGTGGCTATTGGTTCGTTTCCGGCGAGTGAAGAAGAAGGGTCTACGGCTGGAATGCGTTTTCTAGGGTTTTTGGTCTAAGTTTTAGAGAGGAAGCTCAAGGTCCATGGAAAACGGGTGTTTTTCTTGTGTTTCTTGTTAAGAATCAGCCATGAAATGGCTGCTGGAAGATGAAGAATAGGGGGTCGAGTCTCTTGACTGAAAACGGTGCTGATGATTGTTTGTCTATAGGTCTAGGGTCTCTTTTGTTAGCTTTTTTATATGGTTTTTAGGTTAAGGGTATGGTGTGACGACCCGGCCGGTCGTCTCATGAGTTGCCGCTTCGTTTTCCCCATTTCTACTTCTATTTGCCTTAATTATTGGTTTTAAATGTGATCGGGTTGGTTGGCCCGGGTTCGGAAAGGTTTTGAGAAGGTTTGAGACACTTAGTCTCTTTTAAGAAGGCTTAAGTTAGAAAAGTCAACCGGATGTTGACATATGCGTTAGAGGGCTCGGATGTGAGTTCTGATGGTTCGGATAGCTTCGGGAGATGATTTGGGACTTAGGAGTGTGATCGGAATGAGTTTTGGAGGTTCGGAGTAGATTTAGGCTTGAATTGGCGAAGTTGATATTTTGGCGATTTCCGGTTGGTAGGTGAGATTTTGATATAGGGGTCGGAATGGAATTCCGAGAGTTGCAGTAGCTTCGTTATGTCTTTTGGGATGTATGCCCGAAATTTCAGGTCATTCGGACGTGGTTTGGTTGGGTTTTTTATCAAAAGCGGAATGCGGAAGATTTTAGAACCTTAGGCTTGAATTCGATGCGTTTTGGTGGTTTTGATGTTGTTTGAGGTGTTTTGAAGATTGGTACAGGTTCGAATAAGGTTTTGGGATATGTTGGTGGCTTTGGTTGAGGTCCCGAGGGCTTCGGGTAGTTAAACGGACCATTTCTAGTTGTTGAAAGTTCCAGCAAAATCTGCTGAAGTGTTGCAGACAACAGTGCTTTGGTTCGCGAGGGGACTCTCGCGTTCGCGAAGGGTTAGCAGGTGAGGTTGAAGATTTAGCCTTCGCGTTCGTGAGGGATCTTCCGCGTTCGCGAAGGGATGGGGTCGTTGTGCATCGCGTTTGCGAGGTATCGGACGTGTTCGCGATGGTTTGAGCTGTGGAGTCATCGCGTTCGTGAGGTAGTGGCCGCGTTCGCGAAAGAGGAAAAAATGGTCAACGTCAATTTGTGCTTCGCGAACGCGAGGCTTTGACCGCGTTCGCGATTAAGGAAATTTAATTGTCACGATCCCAACCCCGGTCGTGATGGCGCCCAACACAATGCTAGGCAAGCCCGACCAATTCAACACTCTCAATCCCTCACATAGAATTCATTACCAACTAACAGGGGTTTAATTACCAAATCAGCATGAATAGCAATATGTTACAGAAGATAAAATGTACGAAATCAAGTAACATCATTACATATCCCACCGATCAGGTGTCACGAGTCAGGAGCCTCTAATACAAGTCTGAGAAACAGCCTAAACAAGAGATAGTCTAAAATACTGAAAGTAAAGAGGATAGAGGGAGAAATCGGGTCTGCGGACGCCATGCAGCTACCTCGATGACTCCGGTGAGATCTGAACAATAGAGATAGCTCGAACTATGCCTCGGGGATACCTGTATGTGCACACACGATGCAGGGAGTAATGTGAGTACTCCGACCCAGTGAGTAATAATAATAAATAATGAGTGACGGAAAGAAATCTCGTAAAAGCACTAAGCAGTTCTATATCAAAGCAGTAAGAACTTTTAAACAGCAACTAAATGAAGAAGTCAGGCAAAATCATTTAAACCAGTACTCAACACATTTATTTCTCAAAATAACCGTAATCATAGTATACCGCTGCGGCGTGCAGCCCGACCCGTATAAATGTACTGCTGCGGCGTGCAGCCTGATCCATAATATATATATATATATATATATATATATATATATATATATATATATATATATATATATATATATATATATATATATATATATATACTACTGTGGCGCGCAGCCCGATCTAATAATAATAGTCAACTGCGCTCACTGGGGGTGTGCAGACTCCGGAGGGGCTCCTACAGCCCAAGCGCTATACTACTGCGGCGTGCAGCCCGATCCATATAATATATCACTGCGGCGTGCAGCCCGATCCATATAAGTATACTGCTGCGGCGCCCGATCCATATATTTATATATATATATATCCTGCTGCGACGTGCAGCCCGATCCATAACATATCAGTCATCCTCACTATTGGGTTCTCAACCCCTCTCAGTCAATATGAACTTCGCCCCTCGGGCATACTAAGATAAGACAGGGATTCCAGCCCACATATTACTCTCACTTTGGTTTAGCCATTTCAAAGCCAGTTCATATTTTATTTAACAGTTAGAAACATGACTGAGGGTATGATTTTTAACAAGTAAAGTGAGGTCAATCAGTACAATGCCCCTAAGGGTTCTAAAGGTCGGCACAAGGCACCAAACATGGCAACTAGCCCAAACTATAATGATATGAATTAAGTCTCAGTCAAAGTACAATAGAATCATCAATCGGGATGAACCAAGTCCAAATCCTCAGCAGTAATGGACCCCACGCTCGTCATACAGCGTGTGTCTCACCTCAACATAGCACTACATTGTGCAAATCCGGGGTTTCAAACCCTCAGGACATCATTTATAACCATTACTCACCTCAAGCCAGCCAAATCCTAGCTCGCTGTGCCCTTGCCTCGCAAATCAACCTCCTCGCGCGTCGAATCTGGCCAAAACCACAACGAATACATTACAATAGGCTAAGGGAATATAACCCAATCGAAAAGACTCGAAAAACATCAAAATTCACGAAGTTGGCAAAACCCGAGCCCCGGGCCCACTTCTCGAAAAATCAGAAAATTAACATCACCAGATTCCTTATCTCGCCACGAGTCTATACACATCAAATTTACCAAAATCGGAGTCCATTTGACCCCTCAAATTCCATTTTGAAATACCAAATTCCCAAGCCCTAGCTTGATGAATTTCGGAGTCCTCTTTTGATGAATTTCCACAAATTTGCATGTTAATTCTACCATTAAATCATGTATTAAGGTCAAGGAACTCACCTCCAATCACACCTAGTCAAAATCCCCTTCAATTTCCGTCCAATAGCTCTCAAGGTTGCTCAAAAATGGTGGAAATGAGACTTGGTTCGCGGATGAAATGTCTAATAAAAACCTTCTGCCCAGGCTTATTTTCTTCTATGCGAACGCGAGGGACCTCTCGCGTTCGCGATGAACAAAATCCACCTCTACCAAAAATACCCTTCGCGAACGCAGTTGCACCCACGCGAACTCGAAGGTCTGGACCCTTATGCTTACGCGAACGCATCACTACACTGCGAACGCGAAGAACATTTCGCCACTAGACCCCAGTTCTTATATGCGAACGCGAGTACCTTCACCCGAACGCGATGCTTGATCACCTTGCCTTCCGCGATCGCAAGGCCTCAAACGCGAACGCGAAGGCCAAAACACTAGTCCTGAAATTCCCTTCTATGCGTTCGCGACTCACCAACGCGAACGCGAAGACCAATTCTTCTGCAACAAAATAACTGGAAACCTGCAATCTTCAAAGGCCAAAATTGGTCCGATTGACCATCCGAAATCACCCCGAGGCCCCCGGGACCTCAACCCAAAATCTTAAAACATCATTCAAACTCGCTCCAATCATCATAACACATCCAACAACGCTAAAATCATCAATTCTCACCGAATTCAAGCCTAAGTTTCTCGAAAACTTCCGAAATACGCATTCGATCAAAAACCCAACCAAAACACCTCCGAATGACCTGAAATTTTGCACACACATCCAAAATCACCTAACGAAGCTACAGCAACTCTCGGAATCCCATTCCGACCCTCGGATCAAAATCTCACCTATCAACTGGAATTCGCCAAAATACTAAATTCGCCAATTCAAGCCTAATTCTACACCAGACCTCCAAAACCAATTCCGATCACGCTCCTAAGTCACAAATCATCCTCCGAAGCTAACCGAATCACCGAAAATCACATCCGAGCCCTCTAACTCATAAGTCAACATCCGATTGACTTTTCCAAAACAAACCTTCCTTAAAGAGACTAAGTGTTTCATGTCCTTCTAAAACCAATCCAAATCAACGTGAGTTACCGCGACTTTGAACCCTTTTACACCATTTTTTGCACGGGAAAAGAGCTTTGAGGCGATTTTCAAGAGAGGAAATCATTGTTCTTCATTGAGGTAAGGATTTTGGACCCTAAAACTCGATTATTTGTGATTAAGGAACAAAATATCAGTGTTTAATTCATGAAAATCAGTAGAAAAAGGTGGAGTTAGGGCTTGAGATTATGAAACCTTCTAGGGATAATTTGAGAGGTCAAGCGATCTCCGATTTTCGAGTTCTTTATATGTACGGACTTGTGAGATAATGAAGAACATCTTGGTATGAAGTTTGTCCAGTTCCGGGGCGTGGGACCGGGGGTCGGGTTTTGACTGATCACGGGTTTTGTGCTTAAAATCGATATTTTTCAATTGGAATTCATTCGTTTAGCATAATTTAATGATAAAAATCTGAACTTGGTAGATTTGGAGCACTCGGAAGTCGTTTCAAAGGGCAAAGGCATTGCAAGCTAGATTTCGGGCCGGATTGAGGTGAGTAATGATTTTAAATGCTGTCCTGAGGGTATGAAACCCCGGAGTTTCACAACGTACGGCTATGTTAAGGTGACTTACACGCTAGATGACGAGCGTGGGGTAAAGCACCGTTGGGGATTGTGACTTAGTCCATCCCGAATGATTATTTTACTGCGTATTTGATAGTTAATTGTTTAATATTATTATAGTTTGGGCTAAATGCCATATGTGGGCTTCGTGCCAGCTGTTTGAACCCTTAAGGGGATTTTTAAATGATATTTTCCTCACGGATTGATTTCATACTGGTGCTCAGTCATACTATATTTTACTATTTTAAAGAGTCAGCTACATTATTCTATTTTAAACACATTAAATTATATTTTCAAAGGTATTTGAGCTGAGCTTCATATTTTACTGTGGCCCGAGGGGCTTATGAGATTCTGATTGAGTAAGGCCGAGGGCCTGTGTTGTGAGGATTCATTTGGGTCGGGCTGCACGCCGCAGCAGCGATACATTGATTATGATAATGCGGCCGAGGGCCTGAGATTGTACGCCACGAGGTGGCTTGAGATTTATATGAGGCCGAGAGCCTGTTTATGTTGCCACGAGATGGCTTGATTATGCGCTTGGGCCGTAAGAGACCCCTCCCGGAGTCTGTACACCCCTAATGAGCGCGGGTACCCATTGTGATTTGAGATATAGCCCGATGGGCTGGTATTGTTCTGTGACATTGCCCGAGGGGCTGATTCTGTTATTACTGTGCTTGAGGGGCAGTTATTATGTGTTTACTTTTTGGTTGTTTTCCTGTATATTGTTAATTGTTTAAGAGATGTTTATGAAATTTCATTGTTTAATTATATTTACTGATTTGTTATGCCTCTTGTAGCTTAATGTTGTGCCTTACGTGGTTTTATATTACCCAGTCTTCATTTATTATTATTATTACTCACTGAGTTGGAGTACTCACTTTACTCGTTGCACCCCTGTGTGCAGATTCGGGCGCTACAGGTCCTGCTCCTGAGAGTTGATAGTTCCAGCAGGTCTTCGGAGATTTACAAGGTAGCTGCTTGGCGATTTGCAGCCCAGTGCATTCTCCCTCTATTTCAGCTTTCTTTTGATTTAGTTATGTAGTAGTGAATTAGACTCTAGACTTCTAGTATTGTTTTAGATGCTCATGACTGGTGACACCCCGATGCCGGGCTGTGTTGGTTTTTATTTCCTGTCACAACCCAAACCCCGATCGTGATGGCTCCCAACACACTGCTAGGCAAGCCCGACCAATTCAACAACCTTAACCCTTTTTATACAGTTCAGGATTCAATTAACTCAAATAAATACTAAGTCATAATACTGAACACTGAATTATAATTAAAACATGCGGAAACCCAAGTAGAAATACTACCACTACACAGCCCGAAGAATCCGGTGTCACAAGTCTGAGCCACTAATACATGAGTATCAACCTACTACATATCTTTCCCTAGAGATGCGGAAATAAAATAAATAAGATAGAAGGAAGATCAGGACTGGGAATGTCAAATGCAACTACCTTGAAACTCCCAAATATGATGCTAGGCAGAGAAAAGTCTCACTCAGCCTCAGTGGGTACACCTGAATCTGCACACAAGGTGCAGGGAGTAAAGTGAGTACTTCCAACCCAGAGAGTAATAAACATAAATAAGGGTTGAGAGTAAGAAATCCTGGACAAGCACAAGGTAAGCTATAATTACAGCAGTTCAATCCAGATAATATCAACTCAATAAACCAATGAAAACAATTATAGAAATATCACAACAAAGTAAAGAGTAAATGACAATTAAATATGCAATGCAACACATAAACTGGTACTCTCTAGTGCCCGCTGCAGCGTGCAGCCCGCTCCATTTATTTATCGTCGACGGCGCTCACTGGGGGTGTGCAGACTCCGGGAGGGGCCCCTTACGGCCCAAGCGCAATAATAAGCCATCTCGTGGCATCAACTAGGCTCTCGGCCTCATATAAGTATCAATATCATACCGCTGCGGCGCGCAGCCCGATCCCATACTCAGTCCAAAATCACATAAGCCTCTCGGGCACAATAATATAAAAATATTCAGCCCAAACTTCATTTGAAAATATTAATTAAGTTTCTATTTTGAGANTTTGCAAAAATTAAACTGCCAGGACGGAATCCTTCTAACTCGACCAAGCTAAGCAAGCCATCAAAACCCAAGAGCATTGCTGAAAAATACTTGTAAGGGCTCATTACCTCGAACACATACGAAGAATTAATCATATCCTAACCATACCGATTCGGTCTACTATCAAGCTATTCCATCTATCTAATTTCCCTTCTGATTCATCATCAACTTGATATTCCCCCTTGCTGTAGCGCCACAGTTCCTCAACCCAGGCTCACTACACGAGACCCAAGCACAAGACCACACTGTCTAAGACCCATAAGCCACTGAATCCTCTCTCAAATATTCCCAGAAACACCACATTCCAAAATACTTTACTTTGAAGAACTTCCTTCGAATCTAAATCCGTTACCTTTACTTTCCAGGTACTGATACATAGAATCCCATAATTAACATAAAAATACCACAAGTCTTGACCTTTTCCAATGAAAACACAGTCTCTAACCACATACAAAACCTTAAGACACCTGATTGTTACATGTAGAATCTTGAACACATTAAAACCATTCTCGAGAGTCATTTACTTCTTATTCAAACTGCAATTCACCTGATCAAACGAACATAACCACCCGTGCCTCATTAGCACTCTGACACCGCAAGATATGATCTCGTCACGATACAAGCAAGCATCTTCCTACTCTATGCACCGAGCATTCTTTACCAACAATAGCTTAAGACATCCTGTGATTCTCACACATCTACGAGGCACCATATAACCTTTGTCAAAATTTTGCTTCACTCGTGCCATCCTCGGCTCAATTTTCGCAACCAGAACTGATTCGCCAGCATGCCTCAAACCGGAACCAACATAGCACATAACCGTACAATTAGCTAATCAATAGCAAACTCCCCAACTTGGCTCGAAGCCATAGATCAAAACACTCCCAACAACTCATAACGCACATACTCCATTGCTGCCTTAATACCATAGTGAGATTAAACTCAATCCTTCATAAGCTTGTGGAAACACAAATCATATAGATTTTTTTTTAACTCTTCTGCAAATCTCGCATTCACTCACACAAAAGTTAAGCCCACTCTCTAGGTGATCCAATTTAGATGTCAACACATTTTCTTCAATTGTAAATGAGATCTTCTAACAGATAACATAAGGATCACACAACTTTAGAACACTCCGCAGGAGATGACCCACCTACTTTGCCTCCAACTACCATTGCTGTATACCTTCCACCGTCCTAAACTGTACGCAGTCGCTTAGTCTTCCTGAGTCTGAACTCATATCGCAACATAAATTTTTACTTCACTCTCAACTGGAAACATGAAAAGATTTTTTTTCACGCGCCCATAACTCGGGCTATACCTCGAATCACAATGGAATTCAAACACCTAACAGTTCTTCTATCATCCAGTAGGCCTTCCTCATCACCTCCAAGTCACATAGATGCACCTTGCAGCACTAACATACTCACCACGTAGCTAACCAGCCGTCACTCCCACTAATAGGGGCAATGCCGAACATATAAGTTCGAAACACTTGCTCACACAATCAACACCTCGGTGCTAAAGCCATAGGAAAAGATCCGGCCTCAAGTCCTTTAGACTGGCCCAACATAAACTCACAGAGATTACATCTCGCCCCTCGATTGGGGAATCACAAGCCATCAAGGCACATCTGATACTGAGCGCTCATGCGTGCGTACGAACACGTGGAAGGAATTTCAAGGGTTTCTTTTCAAGCTGAATCAAGGACGCACGATAAGAATTCAAGAATGTGAAGTTTTCCTAAAGGTTCTGCAGCCTCTCGAGGATAAGTACAGACGTCTCCGTACCGATCCACGAGACTCTACTAAACCGACTCATGACTCGCGAGACCAAGTAACCTAGGCTCTGATACCAACTTGTCACGACCCAAACCCCGGTCGTGATGGCGCCCAACACACTGCTAGGCAAGCCCGAACAATTCAACAACCTTAACACTTTTTATGCAGTTCAAGATTCAATTAACTCAACTAACTACTAAGTTATAATACTGAACACTGAATTATAATTAAAACATGCGGAAACCTAAGTAGAAATACTACCACTACACAGCCCGAAGAATCCGGTGTCACAAGTCTGAGCCTCTAATACATGAGTATCAACCTACTACATATCTTTCTCTAGAGATGCGGAAATAAAATAAATAAGATAGAAGGAAGATCAGGACTGCGAACGTCAAATGCAGCTACCTTGAAACTCCCAAATATGATACTAGGCAGAGAAAAGTCTCACTCAGCCTCAATGGGTACGCCTGAATCTGCACACAAGGTGCAGGGAGTAAAGTGAGTACTTCCAACCCAGAGAGTAATAAACATAAATAAGGGTTGAGAGTAAGAAATCCTGGACAGGCACAAGGTAAGCTATAATTACAACAGTTCAATCCAGATAATATCAACTCAATAAACCAATGAAAACAATTATAGAAATATCACAACAGAGTAAAGAGTAAATGACAATTAAATATGCAATGCAACACATAAACCGGTACTCTCTAGTACCCGCTGCAGCGTGCAGCCCGCTCCATTTATTTATCGTCGACGACGCTCACTGGGGGTGTGCAGACTCCGGGAGGGGTCCCTTACGGCCCAAGCGCAGTAATAAGCCATCTCGTGGCATCAACTAGGCTCTCGGCCTCATATAAGTATCAATATCATACCGCTGCGGCGCGCAGCCCGATCCCATACTCAGTCCAAAATCACATAAGCCTCTCGGGCACAATAATATAAAAATATTCAGCCCAAACTTCATTTGAAAATATTAATTAAGTTTCTATTTTGAGAAAAGTGGTTGAGTTTGCAAAACAGTATTAAATATCAGGACTGAGTTCAATATCTGTAAATATGGTAAGAAACCAGTAAAAACAATCCCTTAAGAATTCAAGTAGTTGGCACGAAGCCCAATTATGACAATTAATCCATTTTTTTATAAGGATATCACTAAGCTTCAATCAATTAGGTAGTAATTTTATTAAGCGGGACGGACCAAGTCACGATCCCCGACGGTGCTCTACCCCACGCCCGTTATCCGGCGTGCAAGTCACCTCAGCATAGCACTACATTGTGCAAATTCGGGGTTTCAAACCCTCAACACAACATTTACATCTATTACTAACCTCAAGCCGGCCAAAGTCCTAGCTTGTTATGCCCTTGCCTTTCGAATTGACCTCCTCGAGTACCGAATCTGATCAAAAGCACAACGAATACGTCACAATATGCTAATGGGACAATACCCAATCGAAAACAATCAAAAAATAGCGAAAATCTCGAAATTAGCAAAAACCCGAGCCCCGGGCCCATTTCTCAAAAATCAGAAAATTTACCATCAACGGATTTCTTATCTCGCCACGAGTCCATACATATAAAGAACACCAAAATCAGAGTCCAAATGACCCCTCAAATCCCCATTTTTGCTCTCTTAAGTTTCAAGCCCTAATCACCATTTTTGTCTATTAATTCCTTGAGTTTTCAGTTCTAATCCATGTATTTACTCCAAAAAATCATGTTCTATGTCCAAGAATTCATACCTGATCAAAGCTCTCGAACCCCTATTCAAAATTGCCCTAAACATCTCCAAGTCCGAAGTGCAATATGTTACTCTTTCAGAATTTCGCGAAGATGAATAATTAATGAATCTGCCCAGTCATCTCGCTTCTGCGGTCCAATTGTCGCTTCTGCGACTTCCGCTTCTGCGGGCTTCTTCCGCTTCTGCGGATATTCCCAAAGTCCCAAGGCCTGCTTCTGCGACCTCATTCCCGCATCTGCGTCTTCGCAGATGCAGCTCCTCCAACCGCCTCTGCGGAAACAACACCCAGGCCAAATATCGCTTCTGCGATCCTCCCTTCGCTTCTGTGCGACGGCACCTGCGGTCCCATAACCGCAGGTGCGAAGATACCAGATACCAGCAGTCCTTTAACATGCAAACAAAAAATTCCAAAACTCTCCGTTTAAACATCCGATCTCACCCCGAGGCCCCCGGGACCTCAACCAAAAATACAAACATGATCCAATGCCTTATTCAAACTTGCTCCAATCATCAAAACACCACGATTAACACTAAAACCATCAAATTACATCAAATCCAAGCCTAAGTTCTTCAAATTCTTCCGAAACTCGCATTCGATCAAAAACCCAACCAAATCAACTCCGAATGACCTGAAATTTTGCACACACATCCCAAATCACATAACGAAGATACAGCAACTCTTGGAATTCCATTCCGACCCTCGGATCAAAATCTCACCTATCAACCGGAATTCTCTAAAATTCCAACTTTCACACTCCTAAGTCACAAATCACCTCCCGGAACTAACCGAACCGTCGGAATTCACATCCGAGCCCTCTAACTCACAAGTCAACGTCCGGTTGACTTTTCCAACTTAAGCCTTCTTAAAAGAGACTAATTGTCTCATTTCTTATCAAAACCACTCCAAACCAACTCGATCACATAAGATACGGATAATGAAGCATAAAGAAGCTGAAAATGGGGGAAATGGAGCGGTAACTCATGAGACGACGGGTCGGGTCGTCACATCCTCCCCAACTTAAATAAACGCTCGTCCCCGAGCGTACCCAGAGTTGTTCTAGAAGCCAACCAATAGCTGAATAACTTTACCGTGCATATACCCAGGGGTGATCCCACGTCACCATATCTCGTATAGGTCCGATAACACAACATAGCTGAAATTTCACAACCCATCTAGTCCATAAACCATAGAACCACATTGCACTTTCCGAAATCATACATAAGATCAGACCCTCACATCTATACTCAGAATAAGCCCGAACCAGCTGTAATAACCCATACCTACAACCTCAGGTGCAATCATATGATATACTACATAACCCAAACACTCGAAACGATAACTTCTATTCATAGCAGTTGCCCACAACACCCGAATACCGGTAGAAAACCTCTTATCAACTAAGGTCTTATTCCAACACTTTCATATACTGCCCACGATGAATGAAACACGCAACAAAATCGTAACCATTTCTCAGATCAACCATTCATGAAGCCACTTCCCTTTTGACTAATACCACAGCAGATTCCGAGCCGAACCTTGATATTATCCCTCCAACAAGCTGAAATCAAATTCGTTCGTATTCATTAGTGACCCCAACGATCACCTCGAATCCAACACACCACTCTGGTGATATGACACCTCAATACAGGCCTAAGCCACAACTTGCATAATACGCGCACCAATAAGAAACAGTCTGAACATACTCAAATCATGAAAAATGACTCAAATGAAAGAGCTGTACCTCAAGCTCATCAGTACCATCACAACACAAGGCTGAGACCCCGTCTCACATCATAGAAATAGAACACCTGAATCTACCCCGAAAGGTCATATCTCCACGTGGCCTCGCTACAATGCGCGATCCTATCCAAACACTGTTACACATGAAACACCTCAAGTCACTATGCTCAAAATCGACAGCCACGCACAATTTGATGTCTGGAACCAAAGCAATTCATTACACCCACGGTGAAACAAATAACATACGCCACGCAACCCGATAGGTCATAACCAATACTCCATTTACCAAGCAACACCCAATTACTCTTCCCACTCGACTTTCACTATGAATCCCCAATAGAACCGCACCACATGTGCCCATAACCAACAAATACAACACCGAAAAGCAACTCATAGCTCTCCTCAGATCACTAACAAGCTCAATAACGATTGAATCAACCTATCCCTCAAAAATACAATTCGGGGCCAACCAAGCCCACTCAAGCTAAACACGTATCCACATCGGCCTACCAACGAACTCATTACCAAGAAAGCCTGAAGCTGCTCCTTCCACTACTATAACTCCTGC
The DNA here is from genome assembly GCF_001879085.1 of Nicotiana attenuata. Classification (NCBI taxonomy): domain Eukaryota; kingdom Viridiplantae; phylum Streptophyta; class Magnoliopsida; order Solanales; family Solanaceae; genus Nicotiana; species Nicotiana attenuata. The sequence continues at coordinate 62,738 of NW_017672079.1, forward strand.
CGGAGCCGTACGATACGGTGCCCGGCACCAAATCAATATCGAAATCCACAACCTCGCCCAGCGACATGCCCGACCACAAGAAACGCATCCGAAAAGTCCCTTAACACCGGAACAGAACCAATGGTAGAAACCTCTGCACTGACATCCATCACGAAGGCCCAATTAAGAAAAGCAATCCTTCCCAGCCGTCCGCTGGGTCTTTGAAATATAAACCACTCTGCAAGAACATAATCCAATGCACCTCGCCACTCAACCCGTGGCATTTCCGGCATAGCCCGCGTGCAATAGTTCAGCATCACCTAACACTAAGACAACCAGTCTGAATTTCAACATCACATCCAAAATCTAACATACCAGCAAATAAAGATCAACTCGAGCCTCCAAATCCCGATTGCCGCTAAACGGTGCCGAATACACACGATCCACAACCACGACATAGCCTGTACATGAGAACTCCCAGTCTCTAACTCCATATAGCACACGAATCATCATACCTGATCCCAATTTTTGCCGTCCGAACGCATACCACACCTTAAATACCCCCATCACTCCACGATAGATACTTTAAAATTTCCTNTTTTTTAAAACAATAATAATTTAATCTGGATGAAAATAACATATAAATTTAATCGCAAACATAACACAAATCAACATGGAAACACATTCAACAACATAAATATGCATAATTATACGAGTTTCGACATAAACTAAATCGGAATACCTCGATTTATATTTTTAGGAATATTAGAAATTTGAAATTTTGAGCCCGAAACAAGGAATCCACAAAAATCGAAGGCTTGGGTTGTATGCGGGACCTACAATCTTCACTTTTTGTGTGACAGGTGGGGCCCGATAGAATTTTTTTAAAAAAAGAGGGGGGGACCGCTGCCGGAATGGGGGGGGGGGGGAGGGGATTTTTTAATCGAAACAGTGGGTTTCCCGTGGGGAAGACGATAGGTTTATAGTTTTATAGGAAAACGCAGTATAATACTACGTTTTCCTTTAACGGCTAACTTTCTCTTACACTAAAATGCAGTATTATACTGCGTTTTAGTTAAAAATGTAACCTTTTTTTTAGCTGTAGAAAGGTATTTTGAGTAAAAAAAATATTATTTAGGTTTCGGGTGTCAAAATTAGCCCAGAAAAACATGATCTGCTCAACCCGTTAAGATTGGGCGGGTCATTGATCTGCTCATTTGTTAAACTCAGGCTATCTTGACCCAATCATGTGATGACCCGATAGGTCATCTAAAGTTTTAGAACCTAATTCGGTGTTTCGAAGCCTCCAATAGCTTCTTTAAGCCTTCTCGATTTGCCTTAGCAATCGGGGTATTTTTTCGGAAGGCTTTTATGTTAAAAACTGATAAGATGTATAATTTAGCCTAAAAAAATTATTTGAGTTAACTTCGGTCAACTTTTTGAGCAAATAGATCCGGATCCGTGTTTTGACGGTCCCGATGGGTCCGTATTGTGATTGGGGACCTAGGCGTATGCCCGGAATTGAATTCGGAGGTCCCTAGCTCGAGTTATTGATTTTAGCCAAAAATTGAAAGTTTAATGGTTTAATGATTTCAAAGAATTGACCGATGTTTGACTTTATTGATACCGGGTCCGTATTTTAGTTTCGTAACCCGGTATAGGTCCATTACTATTTTAATGATCTGTCTCTCAAATTTGGTGAGAAACTGTCACGACCCGAATTTCTCTCCGTCGGGATCGTGATGGCGCCTAACGTTGTACTAGCTACGCAAGCCAACGTTATAGAATATTTCACCTTTTTCATTTATCTTTTAATAAATAAAACTTACAAAAAGTAAATCAGCGGAAATAAAAGCGGAAGTACGCAATTTAAATAATTACCTTTATGCAAATAACGAAAGCCGAAATAGATACGACCCAGAATCTGGTGTCAGAACTCACGAACAGTCTACGAATACTACAAGCATTGGTTTGAAAGAAAAACATACATCTGTCTCGGAGAAAAAAAAAACAAAATGAAATAAAGATAGGAGGGATGCTAGGGCCTGCAGACGCCTACATGACTACCTTGGGTCTCCTGAATGCAAAGATAGCAACCAACCTCTTGATCAGCCACTAGTTCCAAAATCTGCACAGAAAGTGCATAGTGCAGTATCAGTACAACCGACCCCAGGTACTGGTAAGTGCCGAGCCTAACCTCGACGAAGTAGTGACGAGGCTACAACGGGACATAACAATATATATAACCTGCAATAGTTTATACTAAAACTGAAAGGAAGTACATAATAAAATATAACCGGAACTTGCATTAAATAAATGCGGAACCCAGTTATTCTACTAGTATTCAGCTATAACCAATCCTTAAGGGCACTTCAACATCACGGTAATGGACCTCAACAGAAATGAATACGTAACAATAACTGATGCGGTGTGCATCCCGATCCCATCATATAAACAACAACAGTATCAGTATTCACCCTTATTACTCCTTGTTGTTGCGTGCAACCCGATCCCATCAATCCACCAATCCACCCTTATTACTCCTCAACATATCACCCTTACTCTTCCTGTTGCGGCGTGTAACCTGATCCCACCTGACAATCACATTCACCCTTATTCCTCCTGTTGCGGCGCGTAACCCGATCCCAATATATATATATATATATATATAAAGACACATGTTTCAAAATCAACTCAAAACCTCCAACACTTATTCCTCAAACCAACACAATGGATTATCACTACAATTATAAAACTTCACTAGTTAAACTACAAAGCGAGACCAACCTAAGTGTACCATGAAGCACCAATAACCAACATAATCCAACAAGGTAATAAAATAAACTACGAAATAAATAATAATTCAATAGGAAAATAAACAGTTAACATGAAACAATTAGACATGGAAGTATCGATAAGCAAGTAGCAATTAAGACAGGAAAGCAAGATATAGGGAAACGGGGAAAGGAAAAACAGGCTAAACAAGTAATATGGCGACACTTAGGTGCTCGTCACCACACCTATACGCCACACACATGGTATCATAGCAAACAAGTCGGGTATCCCTAATCCCTCAAGTCAAGGTTAGACCAAATACTTACCTCAAGTCAACGGGTATTTCAAAGCTCAATCACCACTTTACCTCTCGATTCCACCACCAATTCACTCGTATCTAGCTATAATTAACTTAATAACATCAATAAACGCTAAAGAAACCAATTCCAATGCATAACTATAGATTTCCCAACATTTTTCCCAAAAAGTCAAAACACGACCCCGGGCCCGCCAAAACTCGAAGTTCGGACCAAAACCCGATTACCCATTCACCCCCGAGCCTGATATACAATTGGTTTTGGAATCCGACCTCAAATTGAGGTCCAAATCCCCAAATTTTGTAATTCCTAAATTCTACCCAAAAACACCCATTTCCCATGAAAAATCCTAGATTTTGTGATGAAATCTTGTAAAAAGATGAATTAGATTGAAGGAAATAAGTTAGAAATCGTTTACCTATGATTTGGGGAAGAACTCTTCTTTGGATTTATTTCCTATGGGAGCTTAAGGTTTGAGAATTTGAGAAAATGAGTTGAAATCCCGACTAAGTCATACTTTGGTCAGTTGCAGATGTCGCATTGGGACCAGAGCTTCGCAATTGCGAAGCTTGCAAATGCGAGACAGGCATCGCAAATGCGAACCTGCTGCATGTTTGCTACTGTCGCAATTGCGAGGATTTCCACCTCCCTGATGACTTCGCATATGCGAAGATATGTTCGCAATTGCGAACTATGCTGGCCCAGGTCTTCTTCGCAATTGTGATTAAAATCTCGCAATTGCCAAGACTGAGAAGCTCACAAATGCGAAGTCTGATCTCGTAATTGCGAGATCAGAGGCCTGCAACAGGTATCGATGCAACAACAGATTTTCTAAGTCCAAACTCACTCCCTGTCCTATCCAAAACTCACCTGAGCCATCGGGGCTCTAAACAAACATGCATACAAGTCTAAAAACATCATACAGACTTGCTCGTGCCATCAAATTGCCAAAATAACATCTTAAACTAGGATTTTAACACCAAAAATCATGATTTCCTTAAGAACACTTGAAATTTCTATTTTCACAACCGGACGTCCGAATCACGTCAAATCACTTTTGATTCTCACCAAATTTCACAGACACGACTTAAATACCATATTAAACCTGTACCGGGCTCCGAAATACGGGCCCGATACCAACAATACCATACATTATTCAATTTCCAAAAACCATTATATTTTCGGTTAATAATTTTCTTCAAAAATTCATTTCTCGGGCTAGGGACCTCGGAATTTAATTTCGGGCATATTTTACTACTAAGGCTGGAAAGTGGGCCGGTTAGGCCCGAGACCGGCCTAGGTCCGCGAGCCCATTAGGGTAGTGGGCCTAAACGGGCCTACTCGTTTAAGCCCGGGACCAGTGGTGGGCCTGCTATATGGGCTGGTTAAGGCATAGGACCCGTTAGGACCGGACTGTTTGGGCCCAGGATCGGGTCCTAAGTGGGCCGGTTGAACCGGTCCTAACCGATCCCAAACGGTCTCAAATGGTCCCAACGTCTACATTTTAAGAAAAAAAATTTCCTCAAAAAAATCTGACCGTTGGGTCATTTAAAATATGGCCGTTTGGCCTGCAAAAATAATCGTTTGGGCTTTGTAAAATAGCCATTTAACCCTCCCCCCAACTTTGTTTTAACCCCAAACTTTTTATAATTACACTCTTTCCTTATTTTCAACTATAAATACCCCCTCATACTTTTATTTTTCTCACAAAATCATCAAACTCTCTCAATCTCTCTCTAATTTTCTTCTAAAATTGGTTACTTTATTGTTGCAATTTGTGTGAAAAATTGTGAAGTTGGTGAATTTAAGTATTCAAGTCTTCAACGATAATTAATTTTCAACAAGTTGTTCGTCAATTCGGTAAACTCGTTCCAACTCTTTAGTTTTAATATTATAGTTTTATTTGTTTTATTTACTTTGTATAATTATAATTAAGATCGCCTATTCCTTAAAAAAATGTTTAGTAAAAATAAGGAAAAATCCAAGAGTGGTGAATCTAGTGGCCAATCTATTCCTCCTCTAATTCCCCGGGCTCCCCTGCCCAAACCCTATACCCGCCCTCCACTTGCTCCTATTCTTGATAGTGATAATACTTTATTACAATTTACTGAGAGTCAATATGTGCATAATGTTGGAGGTGGTATTCCAACTATTGATGAAGAAGATGAGCAGGAAGTAGATTTAGATGAAACACAACTGGATGATGATACACCCACTAGTCTTGTTGCTGAAGATAACCCAACTAATCCAAATGATGCCCTGGTTGACCCCCTGTTACTACCCCTACTTTTTCTAGACAACCTTCTAAACGGGCCGAAACGTCTCTTGTTTGGCCATTTTTATTCAAATAAGAGAAAAAATAAAGCTAAATGTAAAACTTGTGGCAAAGAGTTAGCTTTTAACTATGTTACTCGGGGGGGGGGGGGGGTAGAGACGGGAAGTTTGAGGAGACACATAATGATACACCCTCAAGATAAAGCTAAATATTATCAAATGAAAGCTGCGGCCGGGGGGACAAGTCCAACTAGTCAGCCTGACCCTAGTACCGGGTCAAATCAATTTCAATCGGGAATTGACACTGTTACCGGTGGTATTTTATATTATGACCCAAGAAAAGATAGGGAAGAATTGGCAAAAATGGTTACTGTTATGTGCTTACCCTATAGTTTTCCGTCTAACCCCCACTTTGTGCATTATATTAGAAAAGTTTTTAATCCTACTTATAAAGGATGGCCTCGCACAACCCTAAAGAGAGATAGTTATAAATATAAATATGAATATGAACAATATTTGCGCTATTCATTTACTCATATTAATTGTCGTGTTGCTATTACTACTGATATTGGTAGAAGTGGTAATGACTGTGATTATCTTACTGTTACAAGTCATTGGATTGATGAGGACTAGATAATGCAAAAGCGCATTATTGCTTATAGAATAATTAATTCACGTCACACAGGGCAATTTATTTCTAGCACGGTTACATATATTTGTAGATATTTTTACATTAGTGATAAAATAATGTCAATTTCAATGGATAATGCTACTAGTAACACTAATGCTGTACACTACACTAAATCCTGCATTTAGTAATATTTTTCATGTTAGATGTATTTGTCATATTTACCATTTAATTGTGGGTGATTGTATGAGAATTGTAAATTTTGAAATTTAAAAGGTTAAAATGGCTCTTCACTGGCTTTTTTATTCAAACCGTAGAAGTAGATTTAGAGAATATTTTAAAAGATGCAATGAATTTGGCCTAAGAGAAAGAAAGGTTCCTAAACCTTGTGCAACTAGATGGAATTACATGTATGAAAGTTTAGTTGTTGCATATGAATATAGAAACCCCATAAACTCAACGTTTAATGCTCATGAAAGTGATGATAATGAGCACCTTACAAATGCGGATTGGCTAATATTAAAATGCTTGTTGATTTTTTAGAAAGATTTCATGTTGCTACAAATGAATTTTCTGGGCAATATTATCCTCCTATTTCTAACTGTTTGGTTTATCTTGCAGATCTTGCAAATTTGTTTGCTTATTTTTCAGAGGGTGGGAAATTTATGAAGTAGCTATTGATTCTATGAGAAAGAAATTAAAAAAATAATTTTTCCCTATTCCCCTATTTAAGGTATTGTTGCCTTGTTAAATCCTACTATGAAATTAGGTGGTCCTCAATATTGGTATCAATCTGTTTAAAATGGTTTAGCACTTGAAGCTGAGGAGTTGTCTACACTTTCGGACGTACAAGCCTCAATTAAAATAAATGCTCTAACTATTTATAGTTCTTATCAAATTGCATTAGATAATGCTAGACCAAATGTTCCAACTCCTTCTTCTTCTAGTTCTCAATCATCTAAAATAACTGTAGGAGTAAGCGCACTTAGTGCTTGGACCGGGTTCAGGGGTTCTCAAGGTTGTAGCACTACTAGTGATTGTTCACAACTAAATGAGCTTGAAGTTTATTTGTCACAGGGACTTGAGGAAGATCCAGACGACTCGTTTAATCTTTTGGAATGGTGGAAGAACAAAGAAAGACACTTTTCGTTCCTTTCAAGGATGTCCTGAGACATTTTAACCATTCAAGCTTTAACAGTGGCATCAGAGAGCGCTTTCAGTCAAGGAAGACTACAACTCGGTGATTATAGAGCGTCTATGAGGGAGAACTTGGAAAAATCAGTAGTTTTCAGAGATTGGATCCGTTCGGAACGAAGAAATTTTGGATTGCAGAATCACAACCAGAGGTAAACGAAGCTTACGAAGAAATGCTAGCTGAACTTGCGGAAAATGTAGCTTCACCCGGAAGCGGTGATGAACAAGCTTCTTTTCCGCCACCTCCAACGGAAATTCCTCCGAACCTTGAAGGATTTATGAAATTCGTAAGAGGTACCATGTAAAATTAATATTTAACTTGTATTTTGGCACATCTTGATTAGTTTCTTTTTCTTCTCAATGGTGGTATTAGCAAATTGTTTTGCTCATTCCATTGGGGATGGGGGGGGGGGGGGGAGGGTAGGGTCGTAGG
>NW_017672079.1:70357-115313 GCF_001879085.1 Nicotiana attenuata
GGGGGGGGGGGGGGGGGGAGTCGAAGAAAGATTGGGACATATTTTGTTAATGTCATAATAATAAAAATTATAACGCATTCCTTTGAATATCTTTTTACAATACTTTATGTTTTAAATTTGAATAAAAAAATTTAAGTCACAACTATATAATATAATTTACAAGAAAATGCCTTAGATAAAATATTTAAACAAATAAATAGGCCAGGCCCACTTATATATATATATATAATTTACATGAAATTGCCTTAGATATAAAAAAAAAAAAAAAAAATAGGCCAGCCCCACTAAGGCCCACATAGGCCCGGGACCGGCCCACTTAGCCCGGGACCATTAGTTTGTGGTCCCGGTCCTGGTCCAGTTACCTCTAAAAGCTCACGAAGCCCGGGACCGTTTAAACCCGGCCCACGAAGCCCGGGCCCACATAGGATCGGCCCATGATGCCCGTTTAGGCTCGGGCCCGGCCCGTTTGCCACCCTTATTTACTACGGACCTTACGGGACCGTCTGGTCACGGGTCCGGATCTGTTTACCAAAAATGTTGATCGAAGTCAACTTTAATCAAATTTTAAAGGCAAAATTCAATATTTTTCTCAAATTTCACATAGAGGCTTTTCGAAAATTCACCCGGACTGCGCACGCAAATCGAGGAGAAAGAAAATGAGATTTTCAAGGCCTCGGACCACGGATTTGGGTTCTAAAACAAAAGATGACCATTTGGGTCATCACATTCTCCACCTCTAAAACAACCGTTCGTCCTCTAATGGACATAGAAAAGTACCTGAGTCGGTTAAAAGATGGGGATATTTTCTCCGCATATGGGACTCGGACTCCCAGGTAGTTGCCTTGACAGGATGACCTCTCCACTGAACACGAACTAAAGGATAACTCTTCGATCTCAACCGACGAACCTGCCGGTCAAGAATAGCTACCGGCTCCTCCTTATAGGTCAAATCCCTATCCAACTGGACATTACTGAAGTCTAACATGTGCCGATGCATGGATACATGAAACACTGGGTGCACAGCTGATAAACCCGGCGCAAACGCAAGTCTGTAAGCCACCTCTCCCACTTGATCAAGGATCTCAAAAGGTCCAATGAACCTAGGGCTTAGCTTGCCCTTCTTCCCAAATCTCATCACGCCCTTCATGGGCGACACCCGAAGCAATACTCGCTCTCCGACCATGAATGCCACATCATGAACCTTACGATCGGCATAACTCTTTTGCCTGGACTGAGCTGAACGAAGTCTATCCTGAATGATCTTAACCTTATCCAAGGCATCCTGCACTAGATCTGTACCCAACAACCGAGCCTCTCTCGGCTCAAACCACTCAACCGGCAATCGACACCCGCCTACCATATAAGGCCTCATAAGGAGCCACTTGGATGCTCGACTGATAGCTGTTGTTGTAGGAAAACTCCGCTAATGGAAAAAATTGATCCCAAGAACCTCCAAAGTCAATAACACAGGCGCAGAGCATATCCTCCAAAATCTAAATAGTACGCCCGGACTGTCCGTCCATCTGGGGATGAAATGCTGTGCTCAACTCGACCCGCGTACCCAACTTATGCTGTACTGCCCCCCAGAAATGCGAGGTAAACTGCGTACCTTGATCAGAGATGATAGACACAGGAACACCATGAAGACGGACAATCTCCCGGATATAGATCACAGCCAACCGCTCCGAAGAATAGGAAACTTCCATGGGAATGAAATACGCTGACTTAGTCAACCTATCAACAATATCCCATACCGCATCGAACTTCCTCTGAGTCCGTGAGAGTCTAACAACGAAGTCCATGGTGATATGCTCCCACTTCCACTTAGGAATCTCAATTTTCTGAAGCAAACCACCATGTCTCTGATGCTCGTACTTTACATGCTGACAGCCATCTCTCACCAACTAGAATATATTCAAGGCTACTTATACTAGCTGACTTCCTACTCAAAGCATCGGCCACCACATTGGCCTTCCCGGGATGATTCAAGATGGTGATATCATAGTCCTTCAACAGCTCCAACCACCTTTCCTGCCTCAAATTTAGCTCCTTCTGCTTGAACAAGTACTGCAAACTCTTATGATCCGTGAACACCTCACATGACACGCCATATAAATAATGCCTCCAAATCTTCAGTGCGTGACCAATGGCTGCTAGCTCCAAATGATGAACGGGATAATTTCTCGTGAATCGTCAACTGCCACGAAACATATGCAATAACCTTTCCATTCTGCATCAACACCGCACCAAGTCCAATACGAGATTCATCACAATATACTGTATATGGCCCTGAACCTGTAGGCAACACTAACACTGGCGCCGAAGTCAAAGCTGTCTTGAACTTCTGAAAGCTCAGGTCACACTCGTCCGACCACCTGAACGGGGCACCTTTCTGGGTCAACTTAGTCATCGGGGCTGCTATAGATGAAAACCCCTCCACAAACTGACAGTAATAACCCGCCAAATCCAAGAAACTCCGGATCTCTGTAGTTGATGTGGGCCTAGGCCAGTTCTTGAATACCTCAATTTTCTTAGGATCCACCTAAATACCCTCTGCTGATACAACATGACCCAAGAAATCAACTGAAATCAACCAAAACTTGCATTTCGAAAACTTAGCATATAACTGGCTGTCTATCAGAGTCTGAAGAACGATCCGAAGATGTTGCTCATGCTCCTCTCGGCTGCGGGAGTAGATCAAAATATCATCAATGAAGACAACCCCGACAAGGCTAAGGTCTCGATCTTGGCATGACGGTCCAATATAGCATGGTAAGGTGATAACCAATCCATCCCCAAAATGACATCGAAATCCACCATATCGAGAAGTAAGAGATCTACACTAGTCTCAAGACCCCCAATAACAACCAGACACTAATGATAGACACGGTCTACAACAATAGAATCCCCTACTAGCGTGGACACATACACGGGAGCACTCAAAGAATCACGAGGAACAACCAAATATGGAGCGAAATAAGATGACACATGGGATTATGTAGACCCTGGATCAAAAAGGACTGAAGAATCTCTACTGCAAACTGAAACCGTACCTGTGATAACTGCATCGGAGGACTCAGCCTCAGGCCTAGCTGGAATAGCATAACATTGGGGCTGGGCCCCACCACTCCGAACCATATCCCTGGGACGACCTCCTGCTGGTTGTCCTCCACCTCTAGCGGCCTGGCCTCCACCTCTAATGGTCTGACCTCCACCTCTAGCTCCCTGACCCCTACCTTTAGCTGGCTGGGCAGGCGACGCTGGAATCATGGCACGATAACTCTACTGCTGCGACTGAACACCCACTAATCTCGGACAAGCTCTCCGGATATGCCTATACTCGCCACACTCAAAACATCCATCTGAGTACTATAGCTGAGGAAACTGAGACTGACCTTGACAGGCCACCTGACCGTGATAATAACTCTAAAGAGGAGGTGCTATGATGGGAGCTGGCGGTGCACTATAGCTAGCTGGCCTGAAGGAGGTAGATAAGGACCAAGACCGCCTGAAGCTCCATGGGATGCCTAAAGCGCTGAATGAAATGGCCTGGGATGATGGCCTCTACCAAAAGTACCTCGACCTCCAGATGAGGTCCCACTGAATCCACCGGAGTGAAGAGGCCTCTTGTCAGACCCATAACCACTACCCTGAGCTATAACCATCTCAACTCGTCTGGCCACATTGGCAGCATCCTGGAAAGAAATCTCAATCCCTGTCTCCTTAGCCATCTACAATCTGAGAGGCTAAGCAAGTCTCTCAATAAACCTCCTCACGCTCTCTCTCTCTCTCGGTGGAAGTATAAGAAGAGCATGACAGGCCAAGTCCACAAATCTTGTCTCGTACTGAGTGACAGTCATAAAACCCTACTGAGGCGCTCAAACTACCTCTGATAGTCCTCTCTCTGAGTGATAGGAAGATACTTCTCCAAGAATAGCTGCGAGAACTAGTCCAAGTGAGAGCTAGTGACCCAACTTGTCTGGCAAAACAATAATCTCCTCACCATTTCTTGGCGGAACTTGACAAACGGAAAGCAGCAAAGTCGACCCCATTGGTCTCCACTATCCCCATGTTCCGTAGAGCCTCATGGCAACTATCCAAATAGTCCCGGGGATCCTCTGAAGATGTACCGCTATAGGTAGTAGTGAAGAGATTGGTGAACATGTCTAACCTCCACAAAGCATCCGAAGACATAGCTGATCCATCATCGGTCTGTGCTACAACACCTAGAGGAACTACCCCAACCGACTGAGCTGCTACAGTCTGAAAGTAGGGAGCCATCTGCTCCGGAGTGTGAGTAGCGGGAGTCTGTGCTCCTCCCCCAGCCCAAGAGACGGCTGGTGCTACCGGAAGTATGCATGCCTGAGTAACACTCTCCATAAGGCCCACTAGACGGACCAAAGCATCCTGAAGCATTGGGTAGCGATGAACCCCTCCGGAACCTGAGCTGCTCGCTGGAACGGTCTGGGCCAGAACCCATCATCAAACTCAATCGGAGGCTCCGTCGCTGGTGCTGGTGCTCGAGCTCTGGGCTGATCTTTTCCCCTATCTCGTCCTCTGCCCCTCGTAGGAGCTGTCACTGGGGGCTCGGGCTGCTGATCAGCTGATGAAGTAGTACGTGTTCTCGCCATCTGCGAAAGAACAGAATAGAGGATTCTATTAGCATTGATAGATCAAAACGCACGATAGAGATGAATAGAAGTGAAATTGTTCCTAACTCAGTAGCCTCTGGGGATAAGCACAGACGTCTTCGAACCGATCCCTCAGACTCTACCAAGCTTGTTCGTGAATTGTGAGACCTAGGCAACCTTGTGCGTTGATACCAACTTGTCACGACCCGGATTTTCCATCGTCGGGACCTGATGACACCTAACATTATACTCTCTAGGCAAGCCAACGTTATAGAATATTTCACCTTTTTCCTTTATCTTTTAATAATTATAACTTAACAAAAGTAGATCACTGAAAATAAAAGCGGAAGTACACAATTTAAATAATTAACTTTATTCTAATAACGAAAGCCGAAATAGATACCACCCAGAATTTGGTGTCACAACTCACGAACAGTCTACGAATCCTAAGTATTGGTTTGAAAGAAAATATACATCTGTCTCGGAGAAAAAAAAACAGAATGAAATAAAGATAGGAGGGGACGCTAGGGCCTGCGGATGCCGGCATGACTACCTTGGGTATCCTGAATGCAGTGATAGCAACCAACCTCTCGATCAACCACTAACTTCGAAATCTGCACAAAAAGTGCAGAGTACAGTATCAGTACAACTGACCCCATGTACTGGTAAGTGCCGAGCCTAACCTAGACAAAGTAGTGACGAGGCTACGCCGGGTCATAACAATATATATAACCTGCAATAGTTTATATTAAAATAGAAAGGAAGTACAAAATGAAATATAACCAGAACTTGCATTAAATAAAGACGAAACCCAGTTCTTCTACTAGTATTCAACTATAACCAATCCTTAAGGGTACTTCAACATCACAGTAATGGACCTCAACAGAAATGAATACATAACAACAACTGATGCGGCGTGCATCCCGCTTCCATCATATAAACAACAACAATATCAATATTCACCCTTATTACTCCTTGTTGCGGCATACAACCTGATCCCACCAGTCCACCCTTATTACTCCTCAACATATCACCTTTATTCCTCCTGTTGCGGTGTGCAACCCGATCCCAATTTATGTACATATATAACAACACCAATCACAAGATAAAGAAAAGTGTTTAAAAATCAACTCAAAACCTCCACAACACTTATTCCTCAAACCAACATAATGGAATATCACTACAACTGTATAACTTCACCAGTTAAACTACACAGCGATACCAACCTAAGTGTACCATGAAGCACCAATAACCAACATAATCCAACAAGGTATTAAAATAAACTACGAAACAAATAATACTTCAATAGGAAAATCAACAGTTAACATGAAACAATTAGACATGGAAGTATGCAAGTAGCAATTAAGGCAGATATGCAAGATATAGGGGAACGGGGAAAGGAAAAACAGGCTAAACAAGTAATTTGGTGACGCATAGGTGCTCGTCACCACATCTATATGCCACACACATGGTATTTCACATAGAAAACAAGTCGGGGATCCCAAATCCCTCAAGTCAAGGTTAGACCAAATATTTACCTCAAGCCAACGAGTATTTCAAAGCTCAATCACCGCTTTACCTCTCGATTCCACCACCAATTCACTCGTATCTAGCCATACTTAACTAATAACATCAATAAACGCTAAAGAAACAAATTCCAATGCATAACTATAGATTTCCCAACATTTTCCCCAAAAAGTCAAAAATTGACCCCGGGCCCGCTTGGTCAAAACTCGAAGTTCGGATGAAAACCCGATTACCCATTCACCCTCGAGCTCGAATATACAATTGGTTTTCGAATCTGACCTCAAATTGAGGTCCAAATCCCCAAATTTTGAATTTCCTAAATTCTACCCATAAACACCCAATTTCCCATGAGAAACACTAGATTTTGTGATGAAATCTTGTAAAAAGATGAAATAGATTGAAGTAAATGAGTTAGAAATCGTTTACCTATGATTTGGGGAAGAACTCTTCTTTGGAAAATCCCCTATGGGAGCTTAGGGTTTGAAAATTATAGAAATGAGTTGAAATCCCGTCTAAGTCATGCTTTGATCAGTTGCAGATGTCGCATTTGATCAGTTGCAGTGAAGCTCGCAAATGCGAACCTGCTGCATGTCTGCTACTGTCGCAATTGCAAACCTTTGGTCGCAATTGCGAGGATTTCCCCCTCCCTGATGACTTCGCAAATGCGAAGATATATTCGCAATTGCGAACTATGCTGGCCCGGGTCTTCTTTGCAATTGCGATGAAAAACTCGCAATTGCCAAGACTGAGAAGCTCGCAAATGCGAAGCCTAATCTCGCAATTTCGAGATCAGAGGCTTGCAACAGGTATTAGATGCAACAGCAGATTTTCTAAGTCCAAACTCACTCTGTGGCCTATCCAAAACTCACCTGAGCCCTCAGGGATCTAAATCAAACATGCATACAAGTCTAAAAACATTATAGGGACTTGATCGTGCGATCAAATTGCCAAAATAACATCTTAAACAACGAATTTAACACCAAAACTCATGATTTCCTTAAGAACACTTGAAATTTCTATTTTCACAACCGGATGTCCGAATCGCGTCAAATCACTTCCAATTCTCATCAAATTTCACAGACACGACTTAAATATCATATTAAACCTGTACCAGGCTTCGGAACCAAAATACGGGCCAGATACCACAATACCAAATATTTTTCAATTTCCAAAAACCATTATATTTTCAGTTAACAATTTTCTTCAAAAATTTATTTCTCGGGCTAGGAACCTCGAATTCAATTTTGCGCATACACCCAAGTCCCATATTTTACCACGGACCCTATGGGACCGTCAGATCACAAGTCTGGGTCCATTTACCAAAAATATTGACCGAAGTCAACTTTAATCAAAATTTAAAGGCAAATTCAATATTTTTCTCAAATTTCACATAGAGGCTTTCCGAAAATGCGCCCGGGCTGCGCACGTAAATCGAGGAGAAAGAAAATGAGGTTTTCAAGGCTCGGACCATGGGTTCAAGTTCCAAAAAAAAGATGAACCTTTGGGTCATCACAGAAACGGAGTTGGTTTGACGTGATTCGGACGTTCGGTTGTTAAAATAGATTTTTTAAAGTTTTCTTGAAAATTTCATTTGATTTGGTGTCAGATTCTTAGTTCTAGGCATTATTTTGGTATTTTGTTCACGCGGGCGAGTTCGTATGAGGTTTTTGGACTTGTGTGCATATTTGGTTTGGAGCCCCGAGCGTTTGGATAGGCTACGAATGGTTTAAACTTAGAAAAATCAGGTTTTTTTCAACTTCTGCTGGTTTCTGGTGTTTGCTTCTTCACGTACATGAAGGTACTTGATAGATTTTAAACACTCTTGCCTTATGTTTTGATGATCTAACAAACTTACTACTCAGAACCAGTTAGGGAACCTGACTTACTTTGGATTGCTGCAAACTTTAACGGACTCCAGTAAAAGATGAACTGCTATAGATTCAGGAGCTAGGAACCAAAAAAGGACCTGATGCTCCTGTGGTTCCTATATAGCAGTACAGAGTCTTTGGACACAGCTGGAACTGAAGTGACTGACGGCACTGCTTCTGCCGCACTGCACCACACTGTCATCCCACTCATTCTCTAACCAAACAAAGTACTCACATCATTTCAAGTGATGTGATCAAGATGTACCAAAGGGGCTTTATACAAAAACATCATTGGAAGGTTTCTGTTTCTCATTCAAGCCTCTAGCAAAAATAGAAAAATCATTCTCTCAAGCTTGAAGAACAAGGTTGAACGCCACTACGGACCAGTTCCTAAACGATTGATTATTGCTGTCCTAGTTAAGTTGTAACCTTGTTATTGTACTTACTATATCTCCTAAATCGCTTACTTAGAAGCATACTGATTAGGAATTCTCTTGTAAATTCGTAAACTCGTTGAATTTATGTTGTGACTAGATTTAGTCATAAGAAAAAGTCTTTGTAATCATAAAGTTACAAAGTGGCTTGTGGTGACAGCACCACAAGTTAGAAAAAGTCTTTGTAACTAGGATAGTCACAAAGTGGCTTGTGGTAAAGGTACTACAAGTTAGTTGAGTAAATCCTTTGCAATCGGAAGTATTGTAAAGTGTCTTGTAATAGGTAAGATTACAAGTTATTGAAGTTAAAAGCCTACAGTGTAGGTCGTGGTTTTTTGATCCCCTTGTGCGGGATTTTTCCACGTAAAAATCCTCTGCCTCATTTACTTACTGCTTTACTAAGTGCTCTCAGCAGAAACTTGTAGAGAACTAGGTACTCTACGATTTGGTGGATCCATACAAACTAACAATTAGTATCAGAGCGGGTTCCTCCGATCAGGCTTACACCTAGGAAGGATCCTCATGGCGGATCCACTAAATTTTGAAGAAGGTCAATCCATATATCACCCACCCAAGTTTGATGGAAAATGCTACTGGTGGAGGAAAGCTAGAATGCATGATTTCATCATGGCTGAGGATTGTGAGCTCTGGGATGTCATCTGCGATGGTCTGTTTGTTCCAATCAAGGTACTAAATGAATTTCCATGTTCAATAAAAAAGACTTGCAGAGAATACACTGAAGCAGACAAGAAAGCGGTGGAGAAGAATTTTCGTGCCAAGAAAATTCTGGTATATGGTTTGGGACCTAAAGAGTACGACAGAATCTCTACATACGACACTGCCAAGGAAATATGGGAGGCTTTACAAATAGCTTATGAGGGTACTACACAAGTAAAATAAGATAGATCTAATACTAATGATAGTTCTACGATGGTAGTTGAAGGCGAGGAGATTGGATATGACTCAACGCTTGCTTTGATGGCTCAATTAGACAATGATGAAGATAATGGCAACGAAGAGGTAAACTTCAGGGATGTTCAGAAAAATCTGAAATCCTATTCTCCAAAAAAACTCATGTGTTTAGATGATGTTTTAATTACTGCCTTTTGTAGTCTTGCGGAGGATAGGGATTCCTTGTTCTTAGAACTAGAAAAATCTGAACATACTAGAGAAGACTTAGTGGCTGCAATTACTGATCAAAAGAAAGTCATTAAAATTCTTAGAAAAGAAAATAGTGATCTCTAGGCAGAAACTGCTGACCAGAGGGAACTAATAATAAAGCCCTTGACTAAGTCAAAACCTGAAAGTTCTAAAAAAGGAAAGGAGATAGTTAGTGAGGAATATTTTAGGCTTGAAAATGAGGTGAAGGCCTTGAGATGTAGGATGAGTGCTGAAATTGAGAAAAACGAGCTCCTCCAAGCCAATCTAGAAGAGGTAATGAATGATCTTGAAAAATCTCTAAATGGACCTGGTCCGTAGAGGCTACCACCTGCCTTGTTCACTAATGACAGTGAAAAAGGGCGGGGAGCAGGGTTTCCAAGGAAGAAAGATCCTTGCAACCCTCACAGTAAGAGCGTCACTGCATCTGATAACTGGCCTCGTACCCAATGTGGGAACACTGGGCACTCCAAGGAAGGTGTCCAGGCCAAGAATCAATCAGTACCAAAAGATAAAGTGGCTGCTGAAACTGTGACCACAAAAGAGGGACCAGGCTCCACTCACAGAAAACGCACATACCTGCATGGACTAAGAGAGCTCTTATTCATCCTCTTGGTTACTACAAGGGGCCCAAACTTGTTTGGGTTCCTAAAACTAACTCCTAATTTCTTATGCAGGGAATAGTGAAGGGAAGTGGTCAACAATGGTTCATGGATAGTGGATGTTCGAAACACATGACTGGGAACACCACAGACTTTCTTTCACTAAAAGCCCTGCAAGGAGGGAGTGTATCCTTTGGCAATGGCAAAAAGGGATACATTCTTGGAGTTGGAAAAGTTGGGAAGTCACCACTCACTCTATTGAAAATGTGTACTATGTCAATGGACTTAAGTACAGTCTACTGAGTGTCTCTCAAATTTGCGATAAAGGAAACAAGGTGGAGTTCTTGTCCAAAATATGTATAGTTAATGATCTTGTGAGTGGTAAAATAGTTCTGGTGGCCAAAAGATACAAGAACATCTATGTTGCTGATTTTGAATCCTTACAGAGTGGTGATATGAGTCGTCTGAAGGCGGTTGACGATGATGCTGAACTATGGCACAGAAGACTGGGCCATGCAAGCTTTTCCCTACTGAACAAACTGATTCAGAAGGACCTGGTCCATGGTCTGCCTATGTCACAATTCAGAACTCAAAAGGTTTGTGATGCTTGTGCCAGAGGAAAACATGTAAAGTCCTCCTTTAAGTCAAAAAGAGATGTGAGCACCTCAAAGCCGCTTGAGCTCCTGCACATGGATCTGTGTGGACCTATGAGGGTGCAAAGCAGAGGAGGAAACAGATACATCTTCGTGATCGTGGATGACTATTCCAGATTCACATGGACTCTGTTTCTCAGAACAAAAGATGAAACTGTTGAAGTATTTGTGGCCTTTGTGAAGAAAATCCAGGTAAAGATGGAGTCTAGAGTTGTATGCATTAGATCAGATCATGGGACAGAATTTGACAATGTCAAATTTGATGAATTCTGCAATGAAAATGGCATCACTCACAACTTCTCAGCTCCCAGAACTCCCCAGCAAAATGGAGTACTAGAAAGGAAGAGCAGAACTTTGGAGGAAATGGCAAGAACAATGCTGATTGATAGTGGACTTGCAAAAAATTTCTAGGCTGAGGCTGTCAACACTGCCTGCTATTTAGTGAACAGGTGTATGATCAGATCACTTCTGAATAAAACACCTTATAAATTGTTGAATGGAAGAAAACCCAAGCTGACTCATCTTAGAACATTTGGATGCAAATGCTATGTTCTCAACAATGGAAAGGATCAGCTTGGTAAATTCGATGCCAAGAGTGACGAAGGAATATTCCTTGGGTACTCTTCTCAAAGCAAGGCTTACAAGATATATAACAAGCGGACTCAATGTGTTGAGGAGAGTGTCCATGTTACCTTTGATGAACCTTATCCATCATGTGAGAAGAGTGCTGAGGAAGATCAAGATGGAGAACCCTCACTTGTTCCTGGTGAAGTCATTAACATGACAAACGGAAAGACAGACATGATGAGTCAAGTAAAAGAGCCAAATGAAGACAGTGCTGCCTCATCATCAACAGAACCAAGCACCTCAATCACGACCACAGAAGCTGAAGAAAGGGTGGTTGATGCAGTTCAGGGAACTCCACTAGCACCTGAAAGAAGGATAGAGGAAGACCAGCCAAACATACTTCCCTCCTCTCAGAGTGAATCTCAGGTGTCTGATTGGAGACACTAAAGCTCTTACCCTATAGACAACATCATCACTCCTCTAGACTCTGGAGTACAAACCAGGTCAAGAGCCAGAAATTCACTTGCCTTCTCAGCGTTTCTCTCCCAGATAGAACCCAAAAACATCAACGAAGCTTTGAAAGATACAAACTGGATTACCGCCATGCAAGAAGAACTGCACCAGTTTAAGAGAAACAGTGTGTGGCACCTGGTACCCAGACCCCCAGATAGAACCATTATATGAACCAGGTGGGTGTTCAGAAACAAGCTCGATGAACATGGAATTACCACAAGAAACAAGGCAAGGCTAGTTGTCCAAGGCTACAATCAGGAAGAAGGGATTGACTATGATGAAACGTTTGCTCCAGTGGCCCGGATGGAAGCTATCAGAATTCTAATCGCCTTGTTCCATATGGAATTCACCTTGTCATATGGAATTCACCTTGTTCCAAATAGATGTCAAAAGTGCATTTTTGAATGGAATCCTTAAGGAAGAAGTCTATGTAAAGCAACCCCCAAGGTTTGAATGTCATGAGCACCCTGAATATGTGTTCAAGCTGGACAAAGCTCTGTACGGACTAAAGCAGGCTCCTCGAGCTTGGTATGAAAGATTGTCAAAATTTCTCTTAGAAAACGGTTTTAAGAGAGGGAAAATTGACAATACTCTTTTCTTAAAGAAACGAGGAAGGAACCTGCTCATTGTTCAGGTTTATATTGATGATATCATTTTTGGGGCAACGGCTGACTCGCTGTGCGAAGAGTTTGCAAAACTTATGGGAAGTGAATTTGAAATGAGCATGATGGGAGAATTAAATTTCTTCCTGGGTCTTCAAGTAAAACAGTCTTCAAAGGGTACTTCTATTTGTCAGCAAAAATACATTAGGGAACTTCTGAAGAGGTTTGGCATGGAAACATCGAAGGTGATAGACACTCCCATTGCAACTGCCACTCGACTGGACGTGGATGAAGCTAGAACTCCTGTGAATCAAACTATGTATAGAGGCATCATTGGGTCTCTCTCTATCTCACTGTCAGTCGACCTGATATTGTTTTCAGCGTGGGGCTATGTGCAAGGTTTCAATCAAATCCTAAGGAATCTCACTTGAAGGCAGCTAAAAGAATACTAAGNATGTAGTACTATGTCAATGGACTTAAGTACAGTCTACTGAGTGTCTCTCAAATTTGCGATAAAGGAACAAGGTGAGTTCTTGTCCAAAATATGTATAGTTAATGATCTTGTGAGTGGTAAAATAGTTCTGGTGGCCAAAAGATACAAGAACATCTATGTTGCTGATTTTGAATCCTTACAGAGTGGTGATATGAGTCGTCTGAAGGCGGTTGACGATGATGCTGAACTATGGCACAGAAGACTGGGCCATGCAAGCTTTTCCCTACTGAACAAACTGATTCAGAAGGACCTGGTCCATGGTCTGCCTATGTCACAATTCAGAACTCAAAAGGTTTGTGATGCTTGTGCCAGAGGAAAACATGTAAAGTCCTCCTTTAAGTCAAAAAGAGATGTGAGCACCTCAAAGCCGCTTGAGCTCCTGCACATGGATCTGTGTGGACCTATGAGGGTGCAAAGCAGAGGAGGAAACAGATACATCTTCGTGATCGTGGATGACTATTCCAGATTCACATGGACTCTGTTTCTCAGAACAAAAGATGAAACTGTTGAAGTATTTGTGGCCTTTGTGAAGAAAATCCAGGTAAAGATGGAGTCTAGAGTTGTATGCATTAGATCAGATCATGGGACAGAATTTGACAATGTCAAATTTGATGAATTCTGCAATGAAAATGGCATCACTCACAACTTCTCAGCTCCCAGAACTCCATAGCAAAATTGAGTAGTAGAAAGAAATAACAGAAATCTGAAGGAAATGGCAAGACAATGCTGATTGACAGTGGACTTGCAAAGAACATTTGTGCTGAAGCTGTCAATACTGCCTGCTACTTAGTGAACAGGTGCATGATCAGATCAATTCTGAACATGACCCCGTATGAACTGCTGAATGGAAGAAAACCCAAGCTGACCTACCTAAGAACATTTGGATGCAAATGCTATGTTCACAACAATGGAAATGATCAGCTTAGTAAGTTCGATGCTAAAAGTGACGAAGGGATATTTCTTGGCTACTCTTCTCAAATCAAGGCTTAGAAGATTTATAACAAGCGGACTCAATGTGTTGAAGAAAGTGTTCATGTTATTTTTGATGAATCTCATCCATCATTTGAGAAGAGTGCTGAGGAAGATCAAGATGGAGAACCCTTACTTGTCCCTGGTGAAGCCATTAACATGACTAATGGAAAGACAGACTTGATGAGTCAAGTGAAGGAGCCAAATGAAGATAACGCGGTCTCATCATCAACAGAACCAAGCACTTCAATTACAATCACTGAAGCTGAAGAAATAGTGGTTGATGCAGTTCAGGGAACTCCACTGGCATCTGAGAAGGATAGAGGAGAATCAGCCAAACATACCGTCTTCCTCTCAGAATGAACCCCAGACATCTAACTGGAGACATGAAAGTTCTCACCCAATAGATAACATAATCACTCCTCTAGATTCTGGAGTTCAAACCAGGTCAAGAGCTAGAAATTCACTTGCCTTCTCAGCCTTTCTCTCCCAGATAGAACCCAAGAACATCAAGGAAGCCTTAAAAGATGCAGATTGGAGTACAACCATGCAAGATGAGCTACATCAGTTTGAGAGAAATAGTGTTTGCACCTGGCACCTAGACCCCCAGATAGAACCATTATAGGAACCAGGTGGGTATTCAGAAACAAGCTTGATGGACATGGAATTACCACAAGGAACAAGGCCAGGCTAGTGGTCCAAGGCTACAATCAGGAGGAAGGGATTGACTATGATGAAACATTTGCTCCAGTGGCTCGCATGGAAGCCATTAGAATTCTGATCGCCTTTGCTTCTCATATGGAATTCACTTTGTTCCAAATGGATGTCAAAAGTGCATTTCGAATGGACTGCTTAAGGAAGAAGTCTATGTGAAGCAACCCCACTGGGTTTGAATGTCATGAGCACCCTGAATATGTGTTCGAATTGGACAAAGCTCTGTATAGGCTAAAGCAGGCTCCTCGAGCGTGGTATGAAAGATAGTCAAAATTTCTCTTAGAAAACGGCTTCAAGAGTGGAAAAATAA
Source organism: Nicotiana attenuata (assembly GCF_001879085.1). NCBI lineage: Eukaryota > Viridiplantae > Streptophyta > Magnoliopsida > Solanales > Solanaceae > Nicotiana > Nicotiana attenuata. The sequence goes on from NW_017672079.1 coordinate 85,399, forward strand.
ACAACACTCTGTTCTTAAAGAAATGAGGAAGGAACCTGCTCATTATTCAGGTTTATGTTGATGATATCATATTTGGAGCAACAGCTGACTCTCTGTGTGAAGAATTCGCAAAACTTGTGAATTTGAAATGAGCATGATGGGTGAATTAAACTTCTTCCTGGGTCTTCAAGTAAAACAGTTCCCAAAGGGTACTTCCATTTGTCAGCAAAAATACATCAGGGAACTCTTGAAGAGGTTTGACATGGAAGCATCAAAAGTGATAGACACTCCCATTGCAACTGCCACCCGACTAGACATGGATGAAACTGGATTTCCTGTGAATCAAACAATGTATAGAGGCATCATTGGGTCTCCTCTCTATCTCACTGCCAGTCGTCCTGATATTGTTTTTAGCGTGGGGTTGTGTGCGAGGTTTCAATCAATCCCAAGGAATCTCACTCGAAGGCTGCCAAAAGAATACTGAGATATCTCAAAGGAACGCGGTACCTGGTGCTATATTATCCATCAGGTGACAGTTTTAATCTGATTGGGTATGCTGATGCAGACTATGCAGGCTATCTTGTGGACAGAAAATCACTTCTGGGATGGCTCACTTCTTAGGATCATGTCTTATCTCTTGGGGTATAAGGAAGCAAAATTCAGTGGCTCTTTCAATAGCTGAAGCTGAATATGTAGCTGCAGCATCCTGCTGTGCTCAACTTCTGTGGATCAAGCAGCAGCTGGAGGATTTTGGAGTTCTCACTGAGAGTGTACCTCTCCTATGTGACAACACCAGTGCACTCAATATGGCAAAGAATCCAGTTCAACATAAAAGGACCAAATATATTGATGTGAGGCATCATTTTCTGAGAGATAATGTGGAGAAAGGGTTGATATGCATGAAGTTCTGCAGCACAGAAGATCAAATTGCAGATATTTTCACCAAGGCACTAAGTAGGGAACAATTTGAAAGAAACAGAGTAAAGCTGGGACTGTTGAAGCCAAATTGAGAACCTGATTCTTCTTTAGCTGGCTCGCATTCTTAAGAATTAATTAGCTCAAAGTGTTTTTTTTGGCCCTATCTAACTCACTTCAAATACCGTTGTAGGTAGACACGCATGTTAAGCATAGAAGCAGTAGATGCAGTACATGAGCGATAAAAGAGGATTAATTTTTTTTTAAAAAAAGGAGAAAAAGGGGGAGCTTGAAGAAAATGTTTCTCAAGAACCAGGTCCTTATACTAAAGATTAGTAGTTCTATGCATCCTTCAATACACGTCTTTAAAGGTACAAAATACAACTGCCATATCATCAACTTTTCAGATTCGGCTGTCACGTCCCTTCAATTCAAACGTTCCATCTCCCTCTGAAACATCACAATTCTCCACGCCCAACCATCGTTTCAGAACCGGTGCCTATTCTTCTTCCTTCATAATTATCCTCTCTGTTTAAAAACCCCTCTCTCCTTCCCTTCTTACCCATAAGCCCTATTCTAAATTCACCCAAAAGGAAAGGATCATCACACCACCTCTCCCAATGGCTGAGAAAACTTCCGATCTCTGTTACCCTCTATCACTCCTACTGCTCCATTCACACCTTCCTAGTTTCCCAACCTCTTCCCAACTCAGAAACCCTTGACACTACTGTTCCGTTCTCTCCGTCGTCTGTTGCCCACACCAGTCAAACCCAAAGTGGAGAACAAGGTCAAAATACTGAGTTCACAAAAGGCTCCGCCATCGTTGCAGTCGACTCCATGGTTGTGGAAACACCGGTTGAAGAAGAAAAGACTGTGTTTGTAGTATCCGCTGATGGGGTATTGCATAAGGTCATTTCCCAGAAACACGAGTCACAAAGCGTAAGGGAAGAAGGGGCCATTATGGCAATTGAAGGAGATGCAGTAGCATACACTACTGGGGCTTCACATGGGGAACCTGATCCCTCTCATGAGGATCCAGGTCTGGAGTCTCATCCCCAGGAAAGTGTTGTTCCTGCATTCGATGCTGCTCTCCTGGAAATTCAAGGACCAGAAATGCTATCTAGTGATGAAGAAGACCTGGATAACGTGGACCTTGACGCATTCATAAGCAAGCGAAGGGTTGTTTCCACCCCTGAGTCTGAAATCAAGCACCCCACTACCAGGCTTTAATTAAAAGTGGCCTACGATTCTGCACTCCAAAAGAGCAAGAAAAGTAATAAGAATATAAGAAGAAAGTTGGTGAAGGATGGTGTAACTGTAGGTGATGAAGTTATCCCTGTTGTTGAGGTGGAAGAAGGAACTCCTGAGGAACCGGTTCCCTTATAAGGCGGTCCTCGAAAAAGGCTGAGTCTGTTTCTATGGAGAAAGGGTCTACTTCTAAGTCTAAGATGAAGAAGGTAGTGAGTGATGAGGATATTCTTGTCAAGTCCAAAGGGAAAGGTAAAGTCAGTGGAGAAAAGCATAGGAAACGCAAGTATGAAACAGTTGAAGAAACTAGTCCTGGAAAGAAAGCACGAAGTGAGGTCTGCATTGGCTCTGAGCGCTTAAGGCATCAGAAAGTTCTGCTGGGTCGTATGTTTGGCCCAACAATCTCAGAAATGACTGGAATGCGTCAAATCCTGGAAATGGTGGAGTTTCAACAGTGGACACATCTTTTCTACGTTGATGCTCCTAAAGTGTATGAGGAGGAGGTACAGAGTTTCTTCGCCAGTCTGTTTCCAGTCGATACTGACCATGTTTGTGCTTTGGTCAATGGTGTGGACATTGTCTTTGACGTGCAAGTGCTTGGAGAAATTTTGCAAGTTCCTGCAGTTGGAGTGATGAGTGTCCGAGATGTTTGCCAGTACAACTTCCGAAATGCGGCGGTGAAAGATAATTCCAATTGGAAAGGGGACCAGATCCATAAGAAAGCACTACTTCCTGTCTACCAGTTGTTGTTTGAGCTGGTTAACAAAGTCCTGTTGCCTCGAGCAGAAAGGCGATCTCTAACTTCAAAATATGATCTATTCTTAATGGAGCAATTGGACGGTTTCAACCCTGTGAGTCTGCCTGCCATAATGATTGAGCACATGCAGAAGGTGGTTAATTTCAAGGATGGCAATCACGGGCTTCCCTATGAATTCTTGCTCACGCGAGTGTTCAAACACTTTGAGGTTCCTTTGGGAACAGGTAAAGTAGGGAGTCGTAAGCAGACCTTCTCACAAACAACCCTAGAAGAGTGCGAGTGTATTGAGAAGTATGGGGGTGTAGGAAGCACTTCAACTGTGTCTTAGCTCATCAATGCCCAGAACAGTGCAGCTGAGGAAATACATCGATTGAAGGCCAGAAATGCTATCCTGGAAGGCCAGCATGCTCGAGCGATTCCCATGTTGAATGATGAGGTGATCCGTTTGATCCAAGAAAATGCTGACCTCAGGGCGCAAGTTGAGAACCTGAAGGCTGAACTGCTCAACGAGCAAAAGTAGGGCAACGCCCGAATAGACCTTGTTCTCCAGACACTTGCTGCAGCTTCCAAGCCTTTTCCTCCTAGTGCCCCATAAGATTCCCTTCAGTGACCAGTTTTCTGGATATTGTTTTTTGTTTGTTCCTTGTTGATGGTTGGTGGATGTTTTTTTTTTATGTGTGGTTGGGATGTACTACTACTACTGCTCCTGTGATCAAGTCCAATGCTGCCTCTTCCTTTTTCAAAGGAAGAGGCATATTCAAAAATTATTAATATAAATCCTCTTTTATTTTGTCTAGTACTTTCTATTTGTGTTCTATTCTTTCTCATGATTGTGTGCACATATGTGGCATGAGTTAGCTTAGCTGAACTTCTTTGTGCTGATTATTCTTTTTAATGATGCCAAAAGGGGGGAAAGAAAGACAGCCTAATATAGGACTCAGGGGGAACCACATTGGGGAACTGGTTATTATGAACATGAAAGAGTAAGGCATCGTCTCAGGGGGAAATTGATAGATCTTAAACACTCTTGCCTTATGTTTTGATGATCTAACAAACTTACTGCTCAGAACCAGTTAGGGAACCTAACTTACTTTGGATTGCTGCAAACTTTAACGGACTCTAGTAAAAGATGAACTGCTACAGATTCAGGAGCTAGGAACCAAACAAGGACCTGATGCTCCTGTGGTTCCTATATAGCAGTACAGAGTCATTTGGACACAGCTGGAACTGAAGTGACTGACGGCACTGTTTCTGCCGCACTGCACCACACTGTCAGCCCACTCATTCTCTAACCAAACAAAGTACTCACATCATTTCAAGTGATGTGATCAAGATGTACCAAAGGGGCTTTATACAAAAACATCACTGGAAGGTTTCTATTTCTCATTCAAGCCTCAAGCCTCTAGCAAAAACAGAAAAATCATTCTCTCAAGCTTGAAGAACAAGGTTGAACGCCACTACGGACTAGTTCCTAAACGATTGATTGTTGTTGTCCTAGTTGAGTTGTAACCTTGTTATTGTACTTACTATATCTCCTAAATCGCTTACTTAGAAGCATACTGATTAGGAATTCTCTTGTAAATTTGTAAACTCGTTGAGTTTATGTTGTGACTAGATTTAGTCATAAGGGAAAGTCTTTGTAATCGTAGAGTTACAAAGTGGCTTGTGGTGACAGCACCACAAGTTAGAAAAAGCCTTTGTATTAGGATAGTCACAAAGTGGCTTGTGGTAAAGGTACCACAAGTTAGTTGAGTAAATCCTTTGCAATCGGAAGTATTGTAAAGTGGCTTGTAATAGGTAAGATTACAAGTTAGTGAAGTTAAAAGCCTACGGTGTAGGTCGTGGTTTTTTGATCCCCTTGTGCGGGATTTTTCCACGTAAAAATCCTCCGCCTCATTTACTTACTGCTTTACTAAGTGCTCTCAGCAGAAACTTGTAGAGAACCAGGTACTGAATACCTGGAAGTGTGAGCTTTTGCCATGATCCTTCCCCGAAGACCGTCAATATCCGGAACACATAGGCGGCCTTGGCACCATAGGGTGCCATCATCCATGCCAAGGGAAAAAGCTGTGGTCTTGTGTTTATGAATCCCCTTTTTCAGTTGTGCTAATAATGGATCATTGAATTGCTTTTCTTTCACCTCCGCCACGAGCGACGATTCAGCTCTATTCTGCACAATTATCCCTCGTTCACTAGAGCCCGCCAGGCAAACTCCCAAACTAGCCAACTGATGAACCTCCCGGGCCAACGGCCTCTGATACGCCTGATAACTAGGGATTTTGATGTGTTTCATGCTCCTTCTTGCTTACGCTTTGATTATGAATTCTTAGAATATAGTCCCAAAAGGCTCATAAGTTGTGCTTGATTGCAGGTTTGATCAACAAAGTGACGAGATGTCAAAGATCGGCTCAAAAGGAGTGAAACCTGCACAAGTACCAAGGACAAGACAACTCGGGACAAACAGGCCTAGTGCGGCCGCACTACATTTTGTACGGTCCGCACTAGGGAGATTCATAGACCTGTATTTTAAGGGATCAAAGCAGTGCGGCCGCAGTAGATATTGTGCGGTCGGAATTGAAGACACCGCGGCCGCACTACCATTTTATGCGGTCCGCGGAAGCAAACATCAGAGAGATGTCAAGTGCCAAGGTTCAAGACTGTGCGGTCCGCGGTCGTGTTTGTGCGGACCGCGCTAGATGCCTCCGCGGCCGTAGTCCATTCTGTGCGGTCCGCGGAGCCTGGGTTCAGAGAGTTGATTTTTCAGAGTCAAGAGCCTAGTGCGGCCGCACACCATTTTGTGCGGTCCCTACTGACCCCGCAGGGGCAATTTTGTCCAGTTTTTCCAGCTTAGTATGAATAGAACATTTTTCCATTTTTAGGGTATCAGATATTACAATACTGTAGCTGCACTCGTGAGACGATATTTCTTAGCCATTTTTTGCATCTTTACGTAGTTTTAATCATTAAAATTTTGTATTTACTTTAGTAATTAATTAATATGTCTTTCTCTTCATCTATTTCTCTGATTCTATCTTCAAGCATGAGTAGCTAGACCCATTAGCTAGGGTTATGGCTCAACCCTAGTGTGGGTAATTGATGGGTGTTGTGATTTAAGGGTAGATTGATTATGGGTGTTTGTTAATTGGGTCAACTTTATTGTTTAATTTATGAATTAGTGGTTGCAAACACTAGTTTGTGCTAAGTTGACTTGGGCTCTTCTTGAGAAAGAGAGCCTAAGTCTCCAAAATTGACTCAACAAGGAATTGGGATGGACTCAAGGGATTTGATAGTCCCAATTAAAGGGTTAAACCTCGAGAGAGTAATTACCCGACTTGAACCCTAGTTGCTTGGGCAAATATGCATACCCAATTGGTCTCGAGAGAGTCAATTGGGCAAAATCACTCTTTCTAACGAGAGGTGTAGAGTGGGTAGTATTGAGCAACGGTTATAACATATTTTCCCAATCATGTCAATCGTGCCTTAGATGCAATTACCCGTCAATTATCCACCTAGGTGAAGGTCACTACCCTACTGCCTTTTAAACCATTAGATACAACTTTTAGCAATTTACTCTTAGTTTAATTTAGTTGCAATTATAATTTGTAGTTGGTTAAAAGTAGAATTATAAAGAAAACCCCAAAAATTATGAGAAGTGTAATTAAGAACACATACGCGATCCTAAGCTAAATAGATACTCGGCTCCAATCCTAGCTCTCTGTGGATTCGATCGCACAAATTGGGTAAAAGCTATTGCGACCCTCTCTCGCTACTTTTTAGTGGTGCGGAGTTGGCTGCGATCAACGCCTTCAAATGAGCCAAACTTCCCATGGACTTTTGACTAAGAGCATCTGCCACAACATTAGCTTTTCCCGGGTGATAGAGAATATCTATGTCATAGTCCTTGAGTAACTCTAGCCATCTTCTCTGCCTCAGATTCAACTCCTTCTGCTTGAAAATATATTGAAGGCTCTTGTGGTCCGTGAATACATCCACATGGACCCCATATAGATAATGTCGCCAAATCTTTAGTGCAAACACCACTTCTGAATGCTCTAAGTCATGGGTCGGATAATTCTTTTCATGGTTCTTGAGTTGCCTAGAAGCGTAGGCTATAACCTTGTCATGTTGCATTAACACACACCCAAGCCCGATCGTTGAAGCATCACAATACACCACAAATCCCTCTGTACCCTCTGGCAGGGTTAATACCGATGCTGTAGTCAGTCTTGATTTCAATTCCTGGAAGCTCCTTTCACAAGCATCGGACCATTGGAACTTAACTGCTTTCTGGGTCAATTTAGTCAAGGGAGAGGCAAGAGTAGAAAACCCCTCCATAAATCTTCTGTAGTACCCGGCCAAACCCAAGAAACTGCGAATCTCTGTTGGAGTAGTAGGTCTAGGCCAATTTTTCACTGCTGCAACCTTTTGAGGATCAACCATAATCCCTTCCCTGGAGACGACATGACCCAATAACGCGACAGATTCAAGCCAAAATTCACATTTCGAAAATTTTGCATACAATCGATGCTACTGAAGAGTCTGCAAAACTGCCCTGAGATGGTTAGTATGATCCTCTCGACTTCGGGAATACACAAGAATATCGTCAATGAACACTATTACAAAGGAGTCTAGAAAAGGTTTGAAGACTCGATTCATAAGATCCATGAATGTTGCCGGGGCATTTGTTAGCCCAAAAGACATTACCAGAAATTCAAAGTGCCCATACCGAGTCCTGAAAGCTATTTTTAGGACATCCTGCTCCCTTATCTTCAATTGATGATACCCGGACCACAAATCAATTTTCGGAAAACACATAGCACTTTGCAATTGATCAAACAAGTCATCTATCCTTGGTAGAGGGTATTTATTTTTAATGGTGACTTTGCTAAGCTGCCGGTAGTCAATACACATCCGCAGCGACCCATCCTTCTTCCTTACAAACAAAATTGGTGCGCCCCATAGTGATACACTTGGCCGGATGAAACCCTTTTCTAACGAATCCTTCAATTGCTCCTTTAGCTCTTTTAATTCTGTCGGTGCCATTCTGTAAGGTGGAATTGATATAGGTTGCGTGCCTAGCATCACATTGATCCCAAAATCAATCTCCCTGTCTGGTGGGATCCCAGGGAGCTTATTTGGAAAGACACCCGGAAATTCTTTCACAATAGGTACAGACTCAAGGCTAGGTGCCTCGGCATCGGCGTCCGTAACATGGACTATATGATAGATACACCCCTCCTTGATCATCTTCGCGGCCTTAAAGTAAGAAATAAACCGACCTTTAGGCACTACATTATCTCCCTTCCATTCAACCACGGCTCATTAGGAAACTTAAGCCTCATAGTTCTAGTTCGACAATCAAGCTTGGCAAAACATGAATAGAGCCAATCCATTCCCATTATTACATCAAAATCCACCATCCCCAATTCAATAAGATCGGCCATGGTATCCCTACCACGCACCGTGACAACACAACTTCTATAAACTCGAGTAGCCAAAATTGACTCACCAACCAGAGTAGATACCGATAATGGTTCATGAAGCTGCTCTGGTTCTATTCCGAATTCCATAGCAACAAAAGGGGTAACATAGGATAGGGTGGAACCGGGGTCAATAAGTGCATATACATCAAGGGATTGAATAGTCAGAATACCTGTAACAACATTTGGAGAAGCCTCTGCAGTCTGGCAACCACTCATAGCATAGAACCGGCTGGGCTCTCCTGAACTCTGCGCACCACCCCTAGCTGCACCTCGCGCTACGGGTGCTGGGGCACCTCGAGCTGGAGAGGGGGCTGAAGATGTAGCAACTGCGGGGCTGACAGGCTGTGATGTGCCCCTGCCCGCTCCCTGGCGGGATACGCGACAATGCCTCTGAATATGACTCCTCATCCCACATTCATAGCATACGGGTAACTCCAAGTAGCAAACCCCTGAGTGCATCCTCCCGCACTTGGTGCACGGGGACCTCGGCTATCGCTGGGACCTCTCTCCTGACTGACTCCGCTGGTGGGATCCCCTGTCGCCCTGACTGGGCCTGAAACGACTCAACTGTTGCTGCTGGCTGGGCCCTGATGGCGGTGCACTGGCTGAAGATTGTGAAACAGACTGGGATGGCCCAGATGATCCTCCCCAGAAATCTGACCTCCCCCCACCAAGTGACTCACCCATGTTGCCCGTAGACCGGGTCTTTCATCTACCCTCTCTCTCCATTATGTTCTTCAATTTGCGGTTCTCTGTGGCCTCAGCAAATGCTACCATCTTCCCATAATTCATGTTAGAATTCAATGCAGCTGTAGAAGCCTCATTAATAGTCAAAGGATTAAGGCCCTGAACAAACTGGCACACCCTAGCCTCCATTGTGGGCAACATGTGAATAGCAAATTTGGACAGGCGGGCAAACTCCATATGGTACTCCCATACACTTCTGCTACCCTGTTTCAGATTTTCGAACTCCACTGCACGGGCTTCCCTTGTCTCAGTAGGCAGAAAATGATTTATAAAGGCATCAGCGAACTCACTCCACCTCGCCGAAGGGCTCCCCTCCTCGCGGGAATCTTCCCATAACTCAAACCACGCATAGGCCACCCCTTTCAGACGGTAGGCAGCCAACTCTACTCCCTCTGTCTCAGTTGCACGCATAACCCTGAGGGTCTTGTGCTTCTCATCAATAAAATCCCGAGGGTCCTCTTCCTGATTGGCACCCCTAAACACTGGAGGGTCTAACTGAAGAAATTTGTTCACCCTAGAACTGGTGGAATCCCCTTGCTGGCTAGATAAACTGGGTGCAACATTTGACCTCTGGGCCTGAGAGGCCACTAGCTGTGTCAACGTCTGAATAGATCCCCTAAGATCCCCATCAGAAATACCAGAACCGGAAGCTGGGGCTGGAGGACGAATAGAAGTATCAATGGGAGGGATAGTAGTACCCTCCGCAGGTGTAGGAACTGGGGTAGTCTGCTCTGGAATAGGAGAACCGCGCAGGTTGATAGCAGGGCGACTACCCTCACCCGCAGTGTCAAGCAGTGATTCATCAGCCACTCCTGAGGTGGAATTGGCTTCTTGGCCAATTCTCTCTTTCTTCTTAGGTGCCATTCACTGAAAGGTACGTAATGCACTAGTTAGAGGGGGGAAAGATAGTTTCACATTTACCGCACGATCAAAAATGTCAAAGAAGGGTGTTATTCCTAATGCCCATTGGAGGCTCCAACTTATAGATGTGGTCGACATCACACTGATAGGAAGGACTCTACTAGACACAGCTCCGAGACGTCCTAGGACACCTTAAAACCTTAGGATCTGATACCAAGTTTGTCATGCCCCAACCTCGGGAGGCGCGACCGGCGCTCAATCGAGTGAACCCCACTGAGAAAGCCTTATCAAACACTTTCTACCCAACTTAATATGATTAAGGAACCGATTCCGTTTAAATAGACAATAAAAGGGGTTGTACATTCAAAATTGATAGCTTATTTTATAACACAACCTTAAACCGTAGTTAGGCTTCCAAGATTTCATACAGTTATAGTTTAGAAGAAAGCAAGAGTACAAAGTTACAACATGGTTCATTGACCTATCCAATACCCGTACATAACCCACACACAAACGTCTACGGAGCCTCTAAGGATACAAAAGACAATGATAACAACGCCGGCAACAAGGCCCCGGCTATACCTCAAAAGTGGATATCTATAATAAAAGGTGTACAACATAACCCCTTGAAGGAGAAAGGGGGCTCACCAAGACTTCGAAAGGAGAACACTCCGCTACGCGCGATCGGCACTGTCCTCTATGGAGCCACCTACATTCATTTAAAAATGTAGCGCCCCCGACAAAAGGGATGTTAGTACCATGGAATAGTACTAGTTTGTATAACTAAACACCATCTAGTTAGAAAGAACTTTCATACAAAAATAAGGCAATCACAAGTATAACTCAAAGGGAACTTTAAATGACCACAACATTTTCAAATACAAGAATCATACAATTTTCACTATCGTGTTTCCATAGCTTTTAATTTTGGCATTTCATACTGTTCATCATTGTCCACATTACCACCGCTAACTTGAGCGGAGTCCGATATCGACCCAATCGGCTAGGTCACCTCATTGGAGACGTTCACTTCAATCAAAAACACATTACCACCATGTCCGTAGCATGGCGTCCGATCTCGGCCCAATCGGCTAGGCCACTTTACCAAGGCATTTCCCTTTTCCATCAATAATCTCATTTCAATCTTTGTTTCCCATAAATCATTTCATAGGCACTTGGACCCATAGCTATCATGTCATATATTTGGCACTAGGCCACATCTCACATCATTCCCACTTTCAATGTTAGTTTTGTAATTTAGGAAAATAGGTACACCATTTCATGTGTAATAACAATCAATGCAGGAACCCAAGCTTTAGTCTTACCGCATTTACACAAGCACCAATGAAGCTCAATTTCTAAAAGACGGGGTTTTAGCCATACATACCTCAATGGAGCTTTCCTTAAATATTTATAAAAAAAAAATTCCGGGACTCTTCCGCGACTATGCGGTCCGTATAGCTGTTATGCAACCGCATTCTCGACCGCAGAATCGCACTTTTCTGGAAAACATTATTCCTTGATTTTTTAATGCATAGATTAGTCCAAAGGGTCCAAACACGTATTCCTAACTTGTCACTACGAGCTCTCGGGTTTTGAGTAAAAGTTTTCACGGGGCCTTACAGATATGGTGGAATAAGGCTGAATTTGTACTGGTATGGTGGGATCGGGCTACACGCCACGGGTGAAATAAGGGTGGATTGATAACGGTGAAATAAGGGTGAATTATGATACCGATATTGTTATATGGTGGGATTGGGTTGCGCGTCGCAACATACATATATACTAATTTATGATTGTTAATGTTGTTACGGTGGAGTAAGGGAGGACTCTGTGTTATACGGTGGAACCGGGTTGCGTGCCGCAACAACCTATGTATTTCTATTTCCTTGAGCTGTGTTGGTTTTCGGTATTTTCATTTGAAAGTCTAAGGATTGGTAATTCTGAACGTCACTGGCTTATTTCTTGAGGCTGTAACTAATATCTTCAGTTGACTGTCGTATCTCGTTCCGTATTTCCTTTTTTGTCTTAATTATATACTGCATACAAGTTGTAGTGTGAGTGACCTATCTTAGCCTCATCATTATTTCGTCGAGGTTAGGCTCGGCACTTACAGAGTACATGGGGCCGGTTGTACTCATACTACACTCTGCACTTCTTGTGCAGATTTTGGAGCCGGTCCCAATGGCGGTTATTGGCGTGCTCAGATTGGACAGCTTGTGGAGACTTGAGGTACAACTGCTCAGCGCTTGCAGCTCCTGCAGTCCCCTTCCTTTTTATTTGGCTGAGTATTTTCTTTTCAGACAACTTTATATTTATTTCAGACCCTTGTTTGTACTATTATCGTAGCTTGTGCACTCGTGACTCCGGGTTCGGGGTTGTATCAGACATTTGGTTGTTTTAACTTCCGCATTTTTACTTTGGATTATTGCAGTTATTTCAATTCTTTCTCATTAATTAATTTAAACTGTTAAAAATGGATAAAATAGAATATTCTAATGTTGGCTTGCCTATCAAGTGAAATTTTAGACGCCATCACGGTCCCGACGGTGAGTATTCCAGGTCGTGACAAATCCATTCCCGTCCATCTAAAGTTGGGCTAATTTTAACCCAAATTGATCCGTGAGTAACTTTGCTAAATATGTTTAAAATGATTCTTTTTTGTTTAATATGTTATATATAACCATAACAAAAGTAAAAAAAAAAATCTTATTTAACAATTAAGCAATTCATAAGAAAATAATTTTTACATACCTATACACTATTGAAAACTTTATTACCCTCCTTACTCAAGTTTTCATTTAATTACCACCTATATACAAATTTACCAATTATATACACTTTAGGAATTAAATGAGTATCCCTTTTATATTAGGAATCAATTACTTCGCATCCTTATTCTCTTTCCCTCCTGCGGTCTCTCTGTCTGTCTGTCTCTCTCTCTCTCTCTCTCTCTCTCTCTCTCTCTCTCTCTCTCTCTCTCTCTCTCTCTCTCTCTCTCTCTCTCTCTCTCTCTCTCTCTCTCTCTTGCGTTCTCTCTCTCTGTCTCTCTACGTCTCTCTCTATCTCAGAATCCCTAATTCCAGTAATGTAGAGCAAAGGAAACGAGAGCAGCAATTCCACTATTGACAACCATTAAAAAGCTTTAAAGCTTTAAATTCGAATTTGGGTTTTCAAAAGATATTATTTGTTTGAATTGGGTGTTGTTGCAAACAATTGGGAATTCTCTCTACGTCTCTCTCTATCTCTCAATCCCTAATTCCAGTAATATAAAGCAAAGGAAAAGAGAGCAGCAATTCCACCATTGACAACCATTAAAAAGCTTTGAAGCTTTGAATTCTAATTTGGATTTTCAGAAACCATTATTTATTTGGATTGGGTGTTGTTGCAAACAACTGGAAATATTTTTTGGAGTTTATATCTAAATTTTGAGGGTGTTTTGGTAAAGATTAGACTTGATTTTGGCTGAATTTCCGATTGAAACTCGAAGAAGAGGAAGAAGAAGAAGAAGACACGACATACATTACATTGCAGAAATTGTAGTAAAGTTGTAGTAAAATTGTAGAAAAATTGTATTTATATATTTTTTTTTATTTGAATGTTGTATGAAAGTTGAAAAATAGTTGTATAAAAATTATATTTAAGTTGTATGATATTGTAGTTACGTATAACTGGGTAGAAACAATGTATAAAAGTTGTAGATAAGTTGTATAATATATAATTAGTTGTATTCCCAATTGTTTTTACTATGTATAAATCAGATACAAAATATACAAAAGACATATTGTATATATTTGCATATAAATTTTATTAAGTGTCACAACCCGGATTTTCTTCCGTTGGGATCGTGATGGCGCGTAACTTTTCAGAATGCTAGGCAAGCCAACAGATAAAGATTTAGTACGCTAACCACTATCCAATTCAATAGATAACAGTAATCAAACAAAAACAAAATAAAGAAGTGCGGAATTTCATAATAATCTAAGTACTAATACACGACTACCCAAAATCTGGTATCATAATCCACGAACTTCTAACAGTCACTACAAACACTAGCTGAAAGGAAATACAATTGTTCTCGAAATAAAAGAAAACAGGAAACTAGGATAACTGGAAAGGGATTCCAGGGTCTGTGAACGCCGGCAGATCTACCTTGGGTCTCCTTTTGGACTGAAGGCAGCAGCTCACTCGGGTCAGCACGGTCCAGTACCAAAATCTGCACAGAAAGCGCAGAGTAAAGTATCTGTACAACCGACCCCATGTACCAGTAAGTGCCGAGCCTAACCTCGGCGAAGTAGTGACGAGGCTAGGACAAGACACATATATGAACCTGTGCAGTTAAGCAATATACGGGCATAATAACAAATAATAGAAATTAAACACATAATAATGGGAGGGGAAAACATGCTGAGGGGAGTACGAGATCACGAGAATACAACAGTAAAGAAACACAGCCAAACAAGTGCACGACATCACCCTTCATGCTTTTACTCTCGTCCTCACCATAACAAATGAAAGGAACAATGACAATGAATATAAAATGGTACGACATCACCCTTTGTGCTTTATGCTCTTCCTCACATGATAATGAATATGATATGACACGACATCATCCTTCGTGCTTTACACTCTTCCTCACATAATAATGAATATGCAATGGCACGGCATCACCCTTCGTGCTTTACACTCTTCCTCACATGATAATGATATGCAATGGCACAGCATCACCCTTCGTGCTTTACACTATTCCTCACCCAAACAACAAAACAATAACAACCGGGCAATAGAATTAGTAATAACAAGCCTCATTTCAATATTTAGTTTCACAACGTCAATCTCAACTTTCAGTCAATACTCAGCCAATATCCGATTCTAAGAAACATGATAAGAATTGCTCAAATAACCAGCTTAAGCATGATCAATACGAATAAAGAATGTAACAAGCACAAGAATAAGACTCACTCGCATGCTAAGACCCGACAACAACGTATAGGTACTCGTCACCTCACCTATACGTTGTACTAAACATCCAAACACACAGCAAATAAGCAAATAACACCTAATCCCTCAAGCTAAGGTTAGCCACAACACCTACCTCGCTATCGTGGCCAAACTCAAAGCTCAATCACCGCTTTTCCCTTCACACTAGCCTCCGGGCCTATAGAATCTTGCAATTACCAACCAAACAATTCAATTTAAGCCTTAGAAACTAATCACGATTGCAAGAAATTCAATTTAGACCATTTTGAAAAAAGTTAACACCTGGGCCCGCTTGGTCCAAACCCGAAACTTGGACCAAAACCCAATTACCCATTCACCCCTGAGCCCGGATATACAATTGATTTTAGAATCCGACCTCAATTTGAGGTCTAAATCCCCAAATTTCGAAATCCCTAATTTCCACCCAAAAATCCCCAATTCTACCATGAAAATCCTAGATTCTAGGTTGGAATCTTGTTATAAGAAGTGAAAGATTGAAGAAAAGAGTTAAGAATCTTTTACCTATGATTTGGGGATGAAATAGCCTTTGGAAAATCGCCTATTGAGGTTTAGGTTTTGAAAATTTGGGAAATGAATCAAATATCCCGTCTAAGTCCCTTTTACACAGCTGCAGAAGTCGCATTTGCGACCCGAGCTTCGCAATGCGAAGTCCTCCACACCTCTGTTGCCTTCGCAATTGGGAAGGTATGTTCGCAATTGCCAACAAGAACCTCCGCAAATGCGACAAAATGATCACATTTGCGATCACTACCCCTCCCAGCTTTACTTCGCAAATGCAAAAAAATCTTCGCAATTGCGAAGACTGCATGGACCAGCTTCTAATCGCAATTGCGATGAAAGCCTCGCAAATGCGGAACCTGCAGGGTTTGCAATTGCGATGCCTAATTGCGAGATCAGAGGCCTGCAACACGTTCAGTCATACCAGCAAATTTTCAGTTCAAAACACCCCGTAGCCTATGCAAAACTCACCCGAGCCCTCGGGGCTCCAAACCAAACATGCACACAAGTCTTAAAACATCATACAAACTTGATCGTGGGTTCAGATCGCCAATATAATATCTAGAACTATGAATTTAGCACCAAATCACATGAAATTCTCAAGAACACCTTGAAATTCCTATTTTCATAACCGAACGCCCGAATCACGTCAAATCATTTTCAGTTTAATAATTTTTAGCAAAAATTCATTACTCGGTCTAGGGACCTTCGAATCTGATTCCGGGCCTATGCCCATGTCCCATATTTTACTACGGACCCACCGGGACCGTCGAAACATAGGTCCGGGTCTGTTTACTCAAAACGTTGACCGAAGTCAACTAAAATCAACTTTTAGAGGCAAAAATTATTATTTTTCTCAAATTTCCACATAAAGGCTTTCCGAAAACATGCCCGGACTACGCACGCAAATCGAGAGGAAATATGTCACGACCCAACCCCGGTCGTGATGGCGCCCAACACACTGCTAGGCAAGCCCGACCATTCAACAATATTATCCCAATTTCTTACTCAGATTACAGATACTTAACACGGGAATATTTACTAAGTCGTTACTTTCAAGTTTATAAATAATAACAATATCTACGGAAGTTCAATTAAAACACCACAACATAGCCTAATAGGATCCGGTGTCACGAACATGAGCCTCTAATACAGAATATTTACCTATCACAAGTCTATATAGGAAAAGAAATGTGGAATAAAAGAATAAAGATAGATGGGAGAGATCAAGGTTGCGAACGCCATGCAGCTACCTCGATACTCCCGGATACTGCTACTCAGCTAAACGAATCCTCACTCAGCCTGTAGTGTACTTGGATCTGCATACAAGGTGCAGGGAGTATTGTAAGTACTTCTAACCCAGAAAGTAATAAATATAAATAAGGTGTGAGGATAAGAAATCCTAAATAAACACAAAGTAAAGCTATAAATACAGTAAACAACGAAGACAATTATAATAATATCACAATAGATTAAGAATAAATGACAATTAAATATGCAATGCAACACATAAACCGGTACTCTCCAGTACCCCGCTATGGCGTGCAGTTCGCTCCATTTATTTAACGTCGACGGCGCTCACTGGGGGTGTGCAGACTCCGGGAGGGGCCCCTTACGGCCCAAGCGCAATAATAAGCCATCTCGTGGCATCAAACAGGCCCTTGGCCTCATATCAATATCATTATTATACCACTACGGCGTGCAGCCCGATCCCATACTCAGTCCAAAAATCACATAATAATATAAAAATATTCAGCCCCAAACTTCATTTAAAATATTAATTTAAGTTTCAAGTTTTGAGAAAAAGTGGCTGAGTTTGCAAAACAGTATTAAATACTAGGACTGAGTTCAATTATCTGTAAATATGGTAAGAAACCAGTAAAAACAATCCCTGAAGGATTCAAGCAGTTTGGCACGAACCCCAATTATGACAATTAATCCATTTTTATAAGGATATCACTAAGCTTCAATCAATTATGTAGTAATTTTATTAAGCGGGACGGACCAAGTCACGATCCCCGATGGTGCTCTACCCCACGCCCGTTATCCGGCGTGCAAGTCACCCAACATAGCACTACAATGTGCAAATTCGGGGTTTCAAACCCTCAACACAGCATTTACATTTATTACTAACCTCAAGCTGGCCAAAGTCCTAGCTTGCTATGCCCTTGCCTTTCGAATTCACCTCCTCGTGCGTCGAATCTGACCAAAACCACAACGAATACATCACAATATGCCAATGGGACTATACCCAATCAAAAACAATCGAAAAACATTGAAGTTCCCGAAATTAGCAAAAACCCGAGCCCCGAGTCCACTTCTCAAAAATCAGTAAATTTACCATCAACGGATTCCTTATCTCGCCACGAGTCTATACATATAAAGAACACCAAAATCGGAGTCCAAATGACCCCTCAAATTCCCATTTTTGTTCTCTTAGGTTTCAAGCCCTAAACCACCATTTTTGACCTTGATTCCTTGACTTTTCAGTCTAATTTCATGTATTTGCATGATAAAATCGTGTTCTAAGTCTAAGAATGCTTACCTGATCGAAGTCCTTGAATTTCCTCTTAAAAATTGCCCAAAAACTCCCCAAGTCCGAAGTTAAAAATATGAACTACTTCGAAATTCGCGAAGGAAATAAAAACCTCTTCTGATCAGTTGTTTCCACATCTGCGGTACCTTTGTCGCTTCTGCGACTACCGCATCTGCGGTCATTTTCCGCTTCTGCGGAATCTCCTTAAAAATCCAAAACTGCTTCTGCGGTCACTCTTCCGCATCTGCGGCTTCGCAGATGCGGCTCCCCCAACCGCTTCTGCGTAAACAGCACCCAGGCCCAAAATTTGCTTCTGCGATCCTCTCCTCCGCATCTGCGGTTCCTTTCCGCAGATGCAGAAATACCAGGTACCAGATATGAACCTGCAATCTCCAACTTCAATTTCATCCCGTTAGCCATCCAAAATCACCCCGAGGCCCCCGGGACCTCAACCAAAAACACAAACATGCTCCAATGCCTTATTCACACTTGCTCCAATCATCAAAACACCTCAAACAACACTAAAACCATCATTTCTAGTCGAATTCAAGCCTAAGTTCTTCCAAAACTTCCGAAACACGCATTCGATCAAAAACCTAACCAAATCACCTCTGAATGACCTGAAATTTTGCACACACATCCCAAATCACCTAACGAAGCTACTGCAGCTCTCGGAATTCCATTCCGACTACCGGATCAAAATCTCACCTATCGACCGGAATTCGCCAAAATCCTAACTTTGCCAATTCAAGCCTAATTCTACACCGGACCTCCAATATCACTTTTGATCACACTCCTAAGTCACAAATCATCCCCCGAAGCTAACCGAATTATCAGAATTCATATCCGAGCTCTCTAACACAAAAGTCAACATCCGGTTGACTTTTCCAAAACAAACCTTCCTTAAAGAGACTAAGTGTCTCATTTCCTTCTAGAACCAATCCAAATCAACTCTAACACCTCAAATACTGATAATGAAGCATAAAGAAATAGAAAATGGGGGAAACGGGGCGGTAACACACATGACGGCGGGTTGGATCGTCACAAAATACAATGAGGTTTTGAAGGCCTCGGAACACCGAATTGGGTTCTAAAACACCAGATGACCATTCGGGTCATCACATTAAGGTGTATGATATTGTAGTTGTATTTAATTGAGTAGAAATAATGTATGAAAGTTGTAGATAAGTTTAAAATAAAATATCCAAAAATTATAGGAAAATTACTATAATTTGTAATTTTTCTCATATCAATATGGTGAAAAAATACATATTAAAATACTGGTCAAAGTTTATGTAGTTTTACTCTCGAATCAAAGCAGACACCCACAATGATGACGATAATGATAGTAATAATTTAATATATTTTTCTCAAAGAGAATTGACAGATTGTTATGGCTTATTAGTTTTGTTTTTTTTACACTAGAAAATTATATTAACTGCATCATCACTGCTTGGTATTTGTTTTTGTTTCTCTTTTATATTTACATGTTTATGCAGGTACTATTCGGTATTTCTGTTTGGCTTTTATTTCAATATTTTTTAGTCAATAACTAAATTGTACGAGAAAAAAAGATGAAAAGGTATATATTCTGTAAACAAAACTTGTAAAGAACTCATTAGTGTTGGCATGTTTCCCTCTTACCATGTGGAAGATTCAGAATAAAATCTCTGGGAAAATTTAACACTTGGAGAGTGACTATATATTGCTATAGTTTGACGCAGTACTATTTTCTATTGTCTCTAGATTCTTGTCTTCTTCTTCTACTAGATCATCACCTATAGTTTTATTGATTATGAAGAACAGAAGAAGAATAAAATGTTCTCAAGTACACGAGTTCTTTTTTCGCCTTCAAGCAATAAATGAGGAAAAAATGGATATTCCGTTAGAAATCCCAATAAAAAATGGGTATTCTTGAATCAAGGGTACAGCAAACAGAATCTGGAGAGAAGAAAGAGAAGAGGAGAGAAAAGAAAAAGAAAATGGTGTAACTAAATCCCTTGATTGAAGGCACTAATAATGGATTGGGGTCCTTTTAAGGTGAAATCTATATATTCCGTAAACAAAACTTGTTTAGGTCGGGTAATTAACTAAACATGAACATTTTTGGTAATAAAGTTTTCAATAGTGTATAAGTATGTAAAAATTCCTATATTAATTAAAGCTTGGTAAGTATTGGATGAATTGGGCTATGACCCAAATTTTAGCCCATCTTTACCAAACCCAAGTAATTTTTGGGCGGATCATTTATTGACTCAGCCTATTTTGAAATAAAAATTGCATAGGGCGCCCTATTTGGGCGCCCCTTTTTAACCTGTAGCCGCTTTGTCTTTCTGTTTGCACCTGTACCCATTTTTTTGTTAAAAGCCATTTGAAAAGACCATTTTGCCCTTCCTTATTAAAAAGACTACTTTCTCCCCAAGTATTCGCTAGTCCTCTACTTTCTCTGTCTCTCTCCCGTTAGTCGCGTTTTTTGAAGTTCTTCTCTGAAATCAAACGATTTTCGTCGTAGTTTTTGATTTTTCAACTACTAGTCGTCGTTGTTCCCACATTACGATTTAATCACAGGTACATTGCATTAACTTTCTGGGTTTTTGTTTTACGATTTAATTTTTGATTTTGGTTTTGATAGTCATGTATTTATGATAAAATATTTTCTTAGGGTTTAGTTTGATAGTCATGTGTTTTTAGGTTTTTTGAACGAGTGTTTATGTTGTTAATAAAAATTCTATAATTTCTTCTGTGATTAGACGTTCAAATTTTGAAAAAATTTGAGAGTTAAACAGATGATACTATAGTTCAATGATATCTTAGATATGAGCTGAAGGCTTTTTCATGTTTTGGCATTATTTTTGGATTTAAATTTGTGTTTTGTTTTTTGTAAAGATTACAGCATGTTTTTTTTTTTTGCTGAATGTTTTGTGCTTGTAACTGGTGAAGTTCTGCTTTAGGAGCTGAAGTTTTTGTGTTTGTAACTGGTGAAGTCCAGCTTTAGGAGCTGAAGTTTTTGTGTTTGTTACTGGTGAAGTCCAGCTTTAGGAGATGAAGTTTTTGTGTTTGTTACTGGTGAAGTCCATCTCTAGAGCTGAAGTTTTTATTTTATACCTATCGAACTTTAGCTCTATAGCTGAAGTTTTTATTTTATACCTGTCGAACTTCAGCTCTATAGCTGAAGTTTTTGTTTTATACCTGTCGAACTTCAGCCTTCCTATGTATTGAACTTTTAACTGATCTTTTTGATAATGTCCTGATGTTATTTTTTGTATCTTTTACTTTTTTTGAACAGATGGCTCCTAAAGCACCTAAAGATCCCAATGCAGCTAAAAAAGGCAAAGCCCCTAAAGCACCTAGACTACCTGTAATATCCCAAGGTCCTTATATCCCCTCTGCTTCACCTACAAAGCCAGGACAAAGATATTATGAGTTTAGAGATTGGTTTAACTCTAAGGGTTACTGGAAGGGGAACCATGATTTGAAGAATTTAATTACAAGTTTCTTGACTCCTACTCAACAGCATAAGCTCAATAATGGTACATTTAGATACACTTTGGCTATGGAGAATTTCCAATGCAGCGTGAAGTTGGTGCATTGTCTGTGTCTTTCTCGAATATTCACGAATGACCGAGACTCCATTAGTTTCAAGATTTTTGGGCATGATGTTTCCTTCACCCTTGAAGACTTTCACATTATGTGTGGTTTGCGGATCACAGCACACAATGTTGAAAGACCAATTAATCGAGAGAGCAATCTTCTGAAGCGGTATTTTGGTAAGTCCAAGGGTGTGACTTTGAAGGATATTCGAAGTTTTATGACTCGCAATGAAATTCCAAAGAATGCTGTGAATCATGTACACGTATGCGAGAGTGATGATGATGTAGTTAAGCTTATGAAAATTCTTGTTGTAGAGTCTATTCTGTTTGGGAAAAATACTGGGTTATGTGTGGCGGAGGAGTATGCATCTATTGTTGAAGATGATAAGGTTTGCACTGAATATCCTTGGGGTAATGTGGCTTATCAGAAGCTCATTTATTGCCTGAAACATGCATTGGACAAGCAGAACAAACACCATGCAACTGAGTATAAACTTGGTGGATTTCCATATCCGTTATGTGTTTGGTTCTATGAGCGCTTCCCAGATGTTCGGGAGAAGTATATAAGAGATGATGAGTACCTTGATGCCCCTCCCCAGGATGTTACGTTATGTATGCGTGGGAGAGCCTAAATTTCCCGAACATTATTATATGTTCAAAACTCATGAAGTAAGTTACTTTTATTTTTTTGTCTTTGTGTTAATATGCTGATGTATTAGTTTTTTTCTCCTCATAATATACTTTTTTGTATTAAACAGAGATATCGCGACTTTAGGGTAATGGATATAATTCCTACAGAAGAGGAATTGAATTCAATGCCTTTAATTGGGAAATTACCGTGCAGCCGGATTCGTTCAAATGTAGTTAATGCAGTTCCTTCAACTGGTGAATCACCATGTACTCTGAGTCGATCAAAAGAATCGAATCGAACTCCTGTCATTGGTAAATCACCACCTACTCTGAGTCGATCAAAAGAACCGAAACAAACTCATGTCATTGGTGAATCACCACGTAGTCGAAATCAACCAAAAGAACCGAATCCAACTCTTTTTATTGGCGAAGCATATCGTACAAAGAGTCGTTCTACCTCGTCTACATCTGACTTTGATGACAATGAATTACTTGACACAATATGCTCTGTAAGTTTTGATCTGAAGTTTTTTGGGTTTGTTTTTGTAAAAGTACAACCTATTTTTTGAGCTGAAGTTTTCTTCTATATCTGAATTTTTGTTGTGTATCTATTCTAGAGGTTAACGACAGAGGTTCAAAGGCATGCAGAAAAAGAAAGAAGCACGATCGTAAATGAAGTTTTTGATAAGTTTAAAAAGGAGGAGCGAACTGCTATTGTGGATGCGGTTTTTATAAAAGTGAAGGTAAGCTAATTTATAGAGAAGTCTTCTATTTGTGCTGATGTTATTCAGATTAATCATTGTTAGTAATTTTTTTTCTAGGAATATTTCGATAAGAAGTTTGAACAGTTGTTTACGATTTGTCAACAAATCAAATGATTTGAGTAAGCATCGAGGATATGATAGGATGGACGACTGTTACGAAACTCCATCGGCTTTTGAAGGCGATGAACATGGTCAAGAAGAATTTGAACAACGACGTTCAAGTGCTGATAGATTGAGCAGAGATGTAAATGATGAAGCACATTTATCAACTGAGAATATTGGAAGCATGCAAGGTGCAGATAATCAAGTTGTTGATACTGAAGAACATACTGCTCATGAAGCGGCTGTTGAAGGCGTTGAACATGTTCAACAACAAGGTGGAGAGGAACAATCCAGTGTTTGTAGACAGAGTAAAGGTGGAGAGAAAGGTGCAGATGATGAAGTTGTTGGCACTGAAGATCAAGCACATGTTCATGAATGTTTTGGGAAAGACGATCGATATGCAGGAGCAATAGCTATTTGCAAAGAACTTGTAGCTGGTGATACATAGGAAATTGTTACTACAGGTACAAATTGTGAAGTTTATAATATTTCAATTATACCTTAGATAGGAGTTGAAGTTTTGTTTCATGTGTTTGTGTTTTTTGTAAAAACTACAGCATGTTTTTTGGTGAATGTAAAACATGTCGAACTTCAGCTTTAGAGCTGAAGTTTTTTTTTATAACTGTCGAACTTCAGCTTTAAAGCTGAAGTTTTTTTTTATAACTGTCGAACTTCAGCTCTAGAGCTGAAGTTTTTTTTATAACTGTCGGACTTCAGCTTTAAAGCTGAAGTTTTTTTTTATAAATGTCGAACTTCAGCTCTAGAGCTGAAGTTTTTTTTTTTTGTAATTGTCGAAGTTTTTGTTTGTGACTGGCTAACTTCAGCGTTCTTAGAGTTGAAGTTTTAACTGTTTTTTTTATAATATTCTGTAGTGAAATTTTATATATAGAAAAACTAGTTGATCTATTCCCCCTCTTTTATGAATATGCAGTGGAAGTTGAAACTAGTTGTGGTTCAACTCAAAAACTCTCTGATGATGCTCAATTGAATGAAGGTAGAGTTGAGAAAAACCTTCCAGAGAATACTGCAATGGTCCTTGACATTGGTTCACAATTAAATGATGCTGGAAATGTTGATATTGAGAAAGGCATACAGCCTGGGGAAACCACAGCTGAAGATAAACGTCAAGGTATTCTATAGATCATGAGTTTATTATATTTGATTGAAGTATATTTTTTACAGTTTGAAATTTTACATATTTTATTTTCTTTTTTATGTTTTTGAATGATTTTTCAGAAAGACTGGAGGCAGCTCAAAAAGAATTTGGTGAGATTATGCAGCAATATCAAAATGGAGAAATACATATATGCACACCTGTTAACTCACAGACAGGTGTGAAGTGTGTTGGTTTTATTTTATAAAATTTAGTCAGTATTATTTATTTATTTATTTATTTTTTGCATGACGATACAGGATCTGCTGGAATGCAAACACCATCTGTGGCGCAACACTTAGACCAGGTAGTTATTTTCTGCAATTCAATTACAATTGTTTCTTTGCCTAATGTGTGTTCTCTATCAGTTTTATTTATGTTTATATTTTCCTTGCTTTTGCAGATCTCATATGATGCCTCGGAACTTCTTCCAAAACCTAAGAGAAGGAAGATTTCTAGTTCTCCTATGCGTGACACCAGTGATATCCCCAACTTCAATTTATGTTCATTTTCACTTGGTAGTACACAAGGGGCTGATTCAGAAGGTACTTCTACTGCTGTTCTTGTTCGTGAAGAGACAGAAGAACGTTGTGAACAGCAGGGAATTGGTCAAGCATCTGCCGCGATGGCTATAGTTTCCCCCCTGCTGCTGAACAGCAGCAATTAGTTGCGACGGAAAAGCAGGAAGAGCAAGCAAAAGGAAAACTAGGTAAAAAAGGGAAAAGGATTCGTATTGAGAGTATTTGTGTCACGATCCCAACCCCGATCGTGATGGCGCCCAACACACTACTAGGCAAGCCCGACCAATTCAACAACCATAACCCTTTTAATACAGTTCATGATTCAATTAACACCAATAATTACTAAGTCATAATACTGAAACTCTGAAATATAATTAAAACATGCGGAAACCCAAGTAGAAATACTACTACTCAGCCCGAAGAATCCGGTGTCACAAGTCTGAGCCTCTAATACACGGGTGTTAACCTACTACATAGTGCTCTAAAGAAATGCAAAAATAAAGCAAATAGGTTAGATGGGAAGATCAGGACTGCGGACGTCATGCAGCTACCTTAATACTCCCAGATATGATGCTCGATAGAGAAAAGTCTCACTCAGCCTCAGTGGGTACACCTGAATCTGCACACAAGGTGCAGGGAGTAATGTGAGTACCTCCAACCCAGAGAGTAATAAACATAAATAAAGGCTGAGAATAAGAAATCCTGAATAGGCACAATGTAATTCTATAAATACAGCAACTTGAACCCAGTAGCATAAAATCAGTAGATCAGTGAAAACAATTATAGAAATATCACAACAGATAAATAAATAAATGACAATCAAGTATGCAATGCAACACATAGACCGGTACTCTCCAGTACCCGCTGCGGCGTGCAGCCCGCTCCATTTATTTATCGTCGACGGCGCTCACTGGGGGTGTGCAGACTCCGGGAGGGGCCCCTTACTACCCAAGCGCAATAATAAGCCATCTCGTGGCATCAACTAGGCTCTCGGCCTCATATCAATATCAATATCATACCGCTGCGGCGCGCAGCCCGATCCCATACTCAGTCTAAAATCACATAAGCCTCTCGGCCACAATAATATAAAATATTCAGCCCAAACTTCATTTGAAAATGTTAATTAAGTTTCTAGTTTGAGAGAAAGTGGCTGAGTTTGCAAAACAGTATTAAATACTAGGACTGAGTTCCATTATGTATAAATATGGTAAGAAACCAGTAAAACAATCCCTGAAGGATTCAGGCAGTTGGCACGAAGCCCAATTATGAGAATTAATCCATTTTTACAAGGGTATCACTAAGCTTCAATCAATTAGGTAGTAATTTTATTAAGCGGGACGGACCAAGTCACGATCCCCGACGCTCCTCTACCCCACGCCCGGTATCCGGCGTGCAAGTCACCTCAACATAGCACTACAATGTGCAAATTCGGGGTTTCAAACCCTCAACACAGCATTTACATCTATTACAAACCTCAAGCCGGCCAAAATCCTAGTTCGCTATGCCCTTGCCTCTCAAATCGACCTCTTCGCGCGTCGAATCTGACCAAAACCAAAACGAATACGTCAGATTATGCTATCGGATCAATACCCAATCGAAAATAGTCGAAAAACATCTAAAATCCCAAAATTGACAAAACCCGAGCCCCGGGCCCACTTCTCGAAAATTAGAAAATTTAACATCAACGGATTCCTTATCTCACCACGAGTCTATACATATAAACATTACCAAAATCGGAGTCCAAATGACCCCTCAAATCCCCATTCTTAACTCTCTTAAGTTCAAGCCCTAACCTCCATTCTAACTTCTTAATTCCTTAGTTTTTCAGTCTAAATTCACAATAAAACGTGTTCATTGGACTTACCTCCAATCAATCCCCGTCGAAATCCTCTTCAATTCCCGTCCAAAAGCTCTCAAGGTTTCTCAAAAATGGTGGAACAATAGCTAAGTTCGCGGAACAAAAAATGAAACTTTTAAAACCCTTCTGCCAGGCATTTTCGCATCTGCGATCCGTTTACCGCTTCTGCAGCTTCCGCTTCTACGAAAATCCTCCGCTTCTGCGGAGCTTCACTGTTTGCCCAGGACCGCTTCTGCGGTCTAAATCCGCATCTGCGGCTTCCGCTTCTGCGGACCCATATCCGCTTCTGTGGAAATTCCCTTATGTCCAAATTCCGCACCTGCGATGCGAACGCCGCATCTGCGACACCGCAAATGCGGCTCCTTGTCCGCATCTGCGGAAACCAACCTTCCCAGCAAAATTCGCACCTGCAACTACTCACCCGCATCTGCGGAAACCAACCTTCCCAGCAAAACTCGCACCTGCGACTACTCACCCGCATCTGCGAGACCGCACCTGCGTTCCTTTTTCCGCAGGTGCGGAAATACCAGCAACAGCAAATCTTCAGCAATAATACAAGTCCAAAATTCATCCCGATAGTCATCCGAAATCACCTCGAGGCCCCCGGGACCTCAACCAAAAGTGCCAACCCATCCTAAAACATCATTCAAACTTGTTCCAATCCTCAAAACACCTCAAACAACACCAAAACCATTAATTCACATCGGATTCAAGCCTAAGTTCTTCTAAAACTTCTGAAACACGCATTTGATCAAAAACCCAACCAAATCACCTCCGAATGACCTGAAATTTTGCACACACATCCCAAATCACATAAAGAAGCTACAGCAACTCTCGGAATTCCATGTCGACCCTCGGTTCAAAATCTCACCTATCAACCGGAATTCGCCAAAATACTAACTTCGCCATTTCAAGCCTAATTCTACACCGGACCTTCAAAATTACTTCCGATCACACTCCTAAGTCACAAATCATCCCCCGAAGCTAACCGAATCATCGGAATTCATATCCGAGCCCTCTAACATAGAAGTCAATGTCCGGCTGACTTTTTCCAACACAAACCTTCCTTAAAGAGACTAAGTGTCTCATTTCCTTCTAGAGCCAATCCAAATCAACTCGTTCACAGTCAACACTGATAATGAAGCATAAAGAAATAGGAAATAGGAGAAATGGAGCGGTTCTCATGAGACGACGGGTCGGGTCGTCACAATTTGGTTGAGATCTCCTTATGTAGTTTATAAGAAAAAGCAAAGGGGGCAAGATTGGAAAGTAGGAAAGAATAGAAGAAGGTGTCCCTTCCATTATGTTAATCAAGACAGTGGATTGATGCAAAGATTTAAAGAGTGGTTGGAGATGGATGCCAGTAAATATGATTCCAATCCATTCAGATTAGCTGGACTTGATATTCCAAAATCATTCTTTACCGAGCTTATGGATCCTGACTCTGATCTTGCAGATGAAGTAAGTTATTAAGTTTGTTTTTTTGAATTGGTTTTCAACTGTATTTCCCAAAAGTTCAGCTTACTTTTTATAGTATAGCTTTATTCATAGTAAACTGCTGAAGATTTTTAGCTTATTTGCTAAAACTTCAGCCTAACACTTCAAACTGAATATGCTTAAGTTTTTGTCATGCTGTTTTTTCTAATATTCATAGTGGTAATTTCATATGTTATCATTTGTCGTTGTTCATTTGCAGCATATTGATGTGGGCGTATATTACTTGCGCAAAAATTATTGCTATCTCCTTCCACGTTATTCAAAATCAAGATGTGCAGTAACATATTTTCGATCAGTATATGACTATCCTGGATAGTATTCATCCTTCAGAAGAAAAAATGAATATAATTAACAAAAGGAAGCAAAAGAGAATGGAGGTTCTCAAGAGCAAATCAAAGAGAAAGAGGATATCCAAAGAACAGATTGAAAAAGAAGAAGAAGAAGCGGTTATTAAGCCACTTACGGACTATAGTTGGTATGAGAAAGAATCAACGAATGAAAAGGTGGCGAACTATGTAAAAGGCCTCGACCTTTCCTATGGTATCTCATGGGCATCTTCCAAAAAAGTATTCTTTCCATTTCGACTTAAGCCAAGGGAGGGCCAGAAATCTACGTACTACTTTTTTGGAATTCTGGACTTTGAAGATAAAACTATATCTGTGTATGATTCCATGGGCAGTGTAACATATGATCGTGCGATTGAACATGTCAGAATTTATGCCCGATTGATCCCACACTGTCTCAAATGCTTGAATTTTGGGGAACATAATAAATATTATGGGCAAAGTCCTGTGGAAAAATTCAATATTATGTGGATGAACACCCCGGAACAAACTAACAGGTATGTGTTTCGCATATGTTTTACCATGCATCTTATGTTTATTATTTTTTGACCTTGTGTTAACTATTCTTTAATTTCTTTTTCATGTATTTTTTGCAGTGTTGATTGTGGTATATTTGCTCTTAAGTTTATTGATTTGCGGTTGAAGAGAGAAGATGTCTTCAATTTCAATCAAAGTCAAACATTGGCATTCAGGAGAGAATTGGCTGCCAATCTTTGGGCTCATGGAAAGTGGAAAAAAGATAGCGGCTATGAAACTCCAGAAGAACGAGAAGGACATGATTATGGAGATTTTGAAGAGACTGTGTGTGAATTTTTTGATTAGAGGATTGATTGTACATAATTTGAATTTTGTGAATATACATTAATTATTTTTTTAATTCACTTTTGTGTCATACAAATATGTTTGTGTCTTTTATCATGAATTTTAAGTACATTTTTTGGTTGAAAAAACTTAAGCATGACTTCTGCTTTTTAAGCTGAAGTTTTTGAAAATATGGTAAACAACTTCAGGACATTCGGCCGAAGTTTCTTGAAAAAGCTTTAAGACAAAAACTATTAAATCCAACACAAAAACTTCTGCTTATCAGGTGCTGAAGTTTTTGGAAATATACTAAAAAACTTCAGGACATTCGGCCGAAGTTTCTTGAAAAAGCTTTTGTAACGACCCGACCGGTCGTTTTGAGTCCTAGCACTCCGTTCAGCAGTCGGAGGCCATGAACAGCTTCATTTCAGGTATTATGACTTGTACGCGTGGTCGGAATTAAGTTCCGGGAAGTTCAGAGTTGAGTTAGAAAGAGAATTCTCATTTGAGAAGCTTAAAGTTGAAAGAATGAACTAGGAATGGATTTTTGAGTAAACGACCTCGGAATCAGGATCTGAAGGTTCCAGCAGGTTCGTATGATGATTTTAGACTTGGGCGTATGCCCGGTTC